>NW_027207786.1:0-95636 GCF_963455315.2 Globicephala melas
CCATATTTGGCTTAAGGAACTTTATCTGTGCTCATTTCAATCTCTGGTTTTATGCAGCACCCCAACTCACCTTTACCCTTAAACAAGCATAAGTTGGTTTTCTAAATTTGAGACCCTGTTCTGTTCTGTAATTCAGTTCCTGTGTAGCCAAGTTTACATTCCGTGTATTACTGATATCTTATGATGTTTCTTTTTCTGTGTGACTTATTTCAGTTAGAATCATCGTACCTGAATCCACTCATTGTGCTGCTACGGGCCTGATGACATAGATTTCACTGCTGAGTGATACTGCATTGTACGTAAGTACCACAAGTTCTTTATCCATTTTTCACTTTCTGTGATATTGAACTTGTACGGTAAACGAGGTTCTTGTAAACAGAGGCGTCCCAAACATTGGGGTGGCTGTATCTTTTTGATTTTAATTTCCCTAAGCTATAGGACCATAAGTGGAAGTGCCCTAGGCTCTGTTGCTTTGTTTTTTAGACGTTTCAGGAAACACCATACACTTCTCCCGAGTGTCTGTTGGCAATTTACATCCCGCCCATCAGCATAACAAGGCTCCCAGTTCTCCATGGCCTGTCCTGCCTTTCTGGATTTTACACTTTTTTCAGATGGCCCTTTTGACCGGGGGGGGGGGGAAGTGAGACTTCATTGTAGTGCAGATTTCCTTTGCAAGCTTGCTTGGTTGGCCAAAAAGGGCGTATGTGTTTTTTCCTGAATATATTCAGGAAAAAACGCATACGCCCTTTTTGGCCAAGTGCATCATTGCGGACGTTCTGCCTCTTTTCCTATGCTTTCAATGCAATTCCAGTCTACCTCCTGAAATCGGTTTCCTGCAATTCTGCCCCGCTTTCAAGTCCTCTTGGCAGCCTTACTTCAGTATATTTTTGGACGATAGTTGTCATTTATAACTCTGCAGGTTTGTGAATTACAGTGCCCCTGAGCTCCTTTCTTCAACTCGCTTTCTTGTGAGCTGGCCGCAACACCGCAGGATGGCTTCAGGCCCTAATCTGGTTCCGGCACGGCACGCTGAGCCTTTGGTTATTTCCTCTTCCTGGTGGGAAATGAGAGTTAAATTTGCCCGTCCAGACACCTCCAGCTAGTCTCTCATTGGTTCTCGCTATTCCTGTTCATCTTCCGCAGAAATTGCAAACTGGGCCAAACAGGAGGTTAAAGGGACTGACTCTCCAAGTCGGGAGAGTGTTAGTAAAGCGTCTGGAATGTTGCACCCGAGTACCAGGGTACGAAAACTGAGACATATTTGAACACGTCTCCCCATCACATGGGTGATCATACTCTAGGTTCCACATGCATGTTTTAGCTGAAGGAAGAATACCTTAAACCTGGGTAGTTGAAACCCGTGGAATGGGTACCATGCAATATGACTTCAAAGGGTCTTCATTTGCTCACCGAACCTCTCCAATCCTATCACTGCTGCGTTTATGTCCCTGTACACATGCTTGATTCTCTTTCGGAGACATAGCAATCCATAGGTTTTAAGATACTTAAGAGTCAGGTACATTCTTAGGCGTTTAATATGCGGTGTTGAGTCCATTTCGTTGAGCAAGGAGTAGCTCTTGTCTATTCCATATTTGGCTTAAGGAACTTTATCTGTGCTCATTTCAATCTCTGGTTTTATGCAGCACCCCAACTCACCTTTACCCTTAAACAAGCATAAGTTGGTTTTCTAAATTTGAGACCCTGTTCTGTTCTGTAATTCAGTTCCTGTGTAGCCAAGTTTACATTCCGTGTATTACTGATACCTTATGATGTTTCTTTTTCTGTGTGACTTATTTCAGTTAGAATCATCGTACCTGAATCCACTCATTGTGCTGCTACGGGCCTGATGACATAGATTTCACTGCTGAGTGATACTGCATTGTACGTAAGTACCACAAGTTCTTTATCCATTTTTCACTTTCTGTGATATTGAACTTGTACGGTAAACCAGGTTCTTGTAAACAGAGGCGTCCCAAACATTGGGGTGGCTGTATCTTTTTGATTTTAATTTCCCTAAGCTATAGGACCATAAGTGGAAGTGCCCTAGGCTCTGTTGCTTTGTTTTTTAGACGTTTCAGGAAACACCATACACTTCTCCCGAGTGTCTGTTGGCAATTTACATCCCGCCCATCAGCATAACAAGGCTCCCAGTTCTCCATGGCCTGTCCTGCCTTTCTGGATTTTACACTTTTTTCAGATGGCCCTTTTGACCGGGGGGAAGTGAGACTTCATTGTAGTGCAGATTTCCTTTGCAAGCTTGCTTGGTTGGCCAAAAAGGGCGTATGCGTTTTTTCCTGAATATATTCAGGAAAAAACGCATACGCCCTTTTTGGCCAAGTGCATCATTGTGGACGTTCTGCCTCTTTTCCTATGCTTTCAATGCAATTCCAGTCTACCTCCTGAAATCGGTTTCCTGCAATTCTGCCCCGCTTTCAAGTCCTCTTGGCAGCCTTACTTCAGTATATTTTTGGATGATAGTTGTCATTTATAACTCTGCAGGTTTGTGAATTACAGTGCCCCTGAGCTCCTTTCTTCAACTCGTTTTCTTGTGAGCTGGCCGCACACCGCAGGATGGCTTCAGGCCCTAATCTGGTTCCGGCACGGCACGCTGAGCCTTTGGTTATTTCCTCTTCCTGGTGGGAAATGAGAGTTAAATTTGCCCGTCCAGACACCTCCAGCTAGTCTCTCATTGGTTCTCGCTATTCCTGTTCATCTTCCGCAGAAATTGCAAACTGGGCCAAACAGGAGGTTAAAGGGACTGACTCTCCAAGTCGGGAGAGTGTTAGTAAAGCGTCTGGAATGTTGCACCCGAGTACCAGGGTACGAAAACTGAGACATATTTGAACACGTCTCCCCATCACATGGGTGATCATACTCTAGGTTCCACATGCATGTTTTAGCTGAAGGAAGAATACCTTAAACCTGGGTAGTTGAAACCCGTGGAATGGGTACCATGCAATATGACTTCAAAGGGTCTTCATTTGCTCACCGAACCTCTCCAATCCTATCACTGCTGCGTTTATGTCCCTGTACACATGCTTGATTCTCTTTCGGAGACATAGCAATCCATAGGTTTTAAGATACTTAAGAGTCAGGTACATTCTTAGGCGTTTAATATGCGGTGTTGAGTCCATTTCGTTGAGCAAGGAGTAGCTCTTGTCTATTCCATATTTGGCTTAAGGAACTTTATCTGTGCTCATTTCAATCTCTGGTTTTATGCAGCACCCCAACTCACCTTTACCCTTAAACAAGCATAAGTTGGTTTTCTAAATTTGAGACCCTGTTCTGTTCTGTAATTCAGTTCCTGTGTAGCCAAGTTTACATTCCGTGTATTACTGATACCTTATGATGTTTCTTTTTCTGTGTGACTTATTTCAGTTAGAATCATCGTACCTGAATCCACTCATTGTGCTGCTACGGGCCTGATGACATAGATTTCACTGCTGAGTGATACTGCATTGTACGTAAGTACCACAAGTTCTTTATCCATTTTTCACTTTCTGTGATATTGAACTTGTACGGTAAACCAGGTTCTTGTAAACAGAGGCGTCCCAAACATTGGGGTGGCTGTATCTTTTTGATTTTAATTTCCCTAAGCTATAGGACCATAAGTGGAAGTGCCCTAGGCTCTGTTGCTTTGTTTTTTAGACGTTTCAGGAAACACCATACACTTCTCCCGAGTGTCTGTTGGCAATTTACATCCCGCCCATCAGCATAACAAGGCTCCCAGTTCTCCATGGCCTGTCCTGCCTTTCTGGATTTTACACTTTTTTCAGATGGCCCTTTTGACCGGGGGGAAGTGAGACTTCATTGTAGTGCAGATTTCCTTTGCAAGCTTGCTTGGTTGGCCAAAAAGGGCGTATGCGTTTTTTCCTGAATATATTCAGGAAAAAACGCATACGCCCTTTTTGGCCAAGTGCATCATTGTGGACGTTCTGCCTCTTTTCCTATGCTTTCAATGCAATTCCAGTCTACCTCCTGAAATCGGTTTCCTGCAATTCTGCCCCGCTTTCAAGTCCTCTTGGCAGCCTTACTTCAGTATATTTTTGGATGATAGTTGTCATTTATAACTCTGCAGGTTTGTGAATTACAGTGCCCCTGAGCTCCTTTCTTCAACTCGTTTTCTTGTGAGCTGGCCGCACACCGCAGGATGGCTTCAGGCCCTAATCTGGTTCCGGCACGGCACGCTGAGCCTTTGGTTATTTCCTCTTCCTGGTGGGAAATGAGAGTTAAATTTGCCCGTCCAGACACCTCCAGCTAGTCTCTCATTGGTTCTCGCTATTCCTGTTCATCTTCCGCAGAAATTGCAAACTGGGCCAAACAGGAGGTTAAAGGGACTGACTCTCCAAGTCGGGAGAGTGTTAGTAAAGCGTCTGGAATGTTGCACCCGAGTACCAGGGTACGAAAACTGAGACATATTTGAACACGTCTCCCGATCACATGGTTGATCATACTCTAGGTTCCACATGCATGTTTTAGCTGAAGGAAGAATACCTTAAACCTGGGTAGTTGAAACCCGTGGAATGGGTACCATGCAATATGACTTCAAAGGGTCTTCATTTGCTCACCGAACCTCTCCAATCCTATCACTGCTGCGTTTATGTCCCTGTACACATGCTTGATTCTCTTTCGGAGACATAGCAATCCATAGGTTTTAAGATACTTAAGAGTCAGGTACATTCTTAGGCGTTTAATATGCGGTGTTGAGTCCATTTCATTGAGCAAGGAGTAGCTCTTGTCTATTCCATATTTGGCTTAAGGAACTTTATCTGTGCTCATTTCAATCTCTGGTTTTATGCAGCACCCCAACTCACCTTTACCCTTAAACAAGCATAAGTTGGTTTTCTAAATTTGAGACCCTGTTCTGTTCTGTAATTCAGTTCCTGTGTAGCCAAGTTTACATTCCGTGTATTACTGATACCTTATGATGTTTCTTTTTCTGTGTGACTTATTTCAGTTAGAATCATCGTACCTGAATCCACTCATTGTGCTGCTACGGGCCTGATGACATAGATTTCACTGCTGAGTGATACTGCATTGTACGTAAGTACCACAAGTTCTTTATCCATTTTTCACTTTCTGTGATATTGAACTTGTACGGTAAACCAGGTTCTTGTAAACAGAGGCGTCCCAAACATTGGGGTGGCTGTATCTTTTTGATTTTAATTTCCCTAAGCTATAGGACCATAAGTGGAAGTGCCCTAGGCTCTGTTGCTTTGTTTTTTAGACGTTTCAGGAAACACCATACACTTCTCCCGAGTGTCTGTTGGCAATTTACATCCCGCCCATCAGCATAACAAGGCTCCCAGTTCTCCATGGCCTGTCCTGCCTTTCTGGATTTTACACTTTTTTCAGATGGCCCTTTTGACCGGGGGGAAGTGAGACTTCATTGTAGTGCAGATTTCCTTTGCAAGCTTGCTTGGTTGGCCAAAAAGGGCGTATGCGTTTTTTCCTGAATATATTCAGGAAAAAACGCATACGCCCTTTTTGGCCAAGTGCATCATTGTGGACGTTCTGCCTCTTTTCCTATGCTTTCAATGCAATTCCAGTCTACCTCCTGAAATCGGTTTCCTGCAATTCTGCCCCGCTTTCAAGTCCTCTTGGCAGCCTTACTTCAGTATATTTTTGGATGATAGTTGTCATTTATAACTCTGCAGGTTTGTGAATTACAGTGCCCCTGAGCTCCTTTCTTCAACTCGTTTTCTTGTGAGCTGGCCGCACACCGCAGGATGGCTTCAGGCCCTAATCTGGTTCCGGCACGGCACGCTGAGCCTTTGGTTATTTCCTCTTCCTGGTGGGAAATGAGAGTTAAATTTGCCCGTCCAGACACCTCCAGCTAGTCTCTCATTGGTTCTCGCTATTCCTGTTCATCTTCCGCAGAAATTGCAAACTGGGCCAAACAGGAGGTTAAAGGGACTGACTCTCCAAGTCGGGAGAGTGTTAGTAAAGCGTCTGGAATGTTGCACCCGAGTACCAGGGTACGAAAACTGAGACATATTTGAACACGTCTCCCGATCACATGGTTGATCATACTCTAGGTTCCACATGCATGTTTTAGCTGAAGGAAGAATACCTTAAACCTGGGTAGTTGAAACCCGTGGAATGGGTACCATGCAATATGACTTCAAAGGGTCTTCATTTGCTCACCGAACCTCTCCAATCCTATCACTGCTGCATTTATGTCCCTGTACACATGCTTGATTCTCTTTCGGAGACATAGCAATCCATAGGTTTTAAGATACTTAAGAGTCAGGTACATTCTTAGGCGTTTAATATGCGGTGTTGAGTCCATTTCGTTGAGCAAGGAGTAGCTCTTGTCTATTCCATATTTGGCTTAAGGAACTTTATCTGTGCTCATTTCAATCTCTGGTTTTATGCAGCACCCCAACTCACCTTTACCCTTAAACAAGCATAAGTTGGTTTTCTAAATTTGAGACCCTGTTCTGTTCTGTAATTCAGTTCCTGTGTAGCCAAGTTTACATTCCGTGTATTACTGATATCTTATGATGTTTCTTTTTCTGTGTGACTTATTTCAGTTAGAATCATCGTACCTGAATCCACTCATTGTGCTGCTACGGGCCTGATGACATAGATTTCACTGCTGAGTGATACTGCATTGTACGTAAGTACCACAAGTTCTTTATCCATTTTTCACTTTCTGTGATATTGAACTTGTACGGTAAACGAGGTTCTTGTAAACAGAGGCGTCCCAAACATTGGGGTGGCTGTATCTTTTTGATTTTAATTTCCCTAAGCTATAGGACCATAAGTGGAAGTGCCCTAGGCTCTGTTGCTTTGTTTTTTAGATGTTTCAGGAAACACCATACACTTCTCCCGAGTGTCTGTTGGCAATTTACATCCCACCCATCAGCATAACAAGGCTCCCAGTTCTCCATGGCCTGTCCTGCCTTTCTGGATTTTACACTTTTTTCAGATGGCCCTTTTGACCGGGGGGAAGTGAGACTTCATTGTAGTGCAGATTTCCTTTGCAAGCTTGCTTGGTTGGCCAAAAAGTGCGTATGCGTTTTTTCCTGAATATATTCAGGAAAAAACGCATACGCCCTTTTTGGCCAAGTGCATCATTGTGGACGTTCTGCCTCTTTTCCTATGCTTTCAATGCAATTCCAGTCTACCTCCTGAAATCGGTTTCCTGCAATTCTGCCCCGCTTTCAAGTCCTCTTGGCAGCCTTACTTCAGTATATTTTTGGACGATAGTTGTCATTTATAACTCTGCAGGTTTGTGAATTACAGTGCCCTGAGCTCCTTTCTTCAACTCGCTTTCTTGTGAGCTGGCCGCAACACCGTAGGATGGCTTCAGGCCCTAATCTGGTTCCGGCACGGCACGCTGAGCCTTTGGTTATTTCCTCTTCCTGGTGGGAAATGAGAGTTAAATTTGCCCGTCCAGACACCTCCAGCTAGTCTCTCATTGGTTCTCGCTATTCCTGTTCATCTTCCGCAGAAATTGCAAACTGGGCCAAACAGGAGGTTAAAGGGACTGACTCTCCAAGTCGGGAGAGTGTTAGTAAAGCGTCTGGAATGTTGCACCCGAGTACCAGGGTACGAAAACTGAGACATATTTGAACACGTCTCCCGATCACATGGTTGATCATACTCTAGGTTCCACATGCATGTTTTAGCTGAAGGAAGAATACCTTAAACCTGGGTAGTTAAAACCCGTGGAATGGGTATCATGCAATGTGACTTCAAAGGGTCTTCATTTGCTCACCGAACCTCTCCAATCCTATCACTGCTGCGTTTATGTCCCTGGACACATGCTTGATTCTCTTTCGGAGACATAGCAATCCATAGGTTTTAAGATACTTAAGAGTCAGGTACATTCTTAGGCGTTTAATATGCGGTGTTGAGTCCATTTCGTTGAGCAAGGAGTAGCTCTTGTCTATTCCATATTTGGCTTAAGGAACTTTATCTGTGCTCATTTCAATCTCTGGTTTTATGCAGCACCCCAACTCACCTTTACCCTTAAACAAGCATAAGTTGGTTTTCTAAATTTGAGACCCTGTTCTGTTCTGTAATTCAGTTCCTGTGTAGCCAAGTTTACATTCCGTGTATTACTGATATCTTATGATGTTTCTTTTTCTGTGTGACTTATTTCAGTTAGAATCATCGTACCTGAATCCACTCATTGTGCTGCTACGGGCCTGATGACATAGATTTCACTGCTGAGTGATACTGCATTGTACGTAAGTACCACAAGTTCTTTATCCATTTTTCACTTTCTGTGATATTGAACTTGTACGGTAAACGAGGTTCTTGTAAACAGAGGCGTCCCAAACATTGGGGTGGCTGTATCTTTTTGATTTTAATTTCCCTAAGCTATAGGACCATAAGTGGAAGTGCCCTAGGCTCTGTTGCTTTGTTTTTTAGATGTTTCAGGAAACACCATACACTTCTCCCGAGTGTCTGTTGGCAATTTACATCCCGCCCATCAGCATAACAAGGCTCCCAGTTCTCCATGGCCTGTCCTGCCTTTCTGGATTTTACACTTTTTTCAGATGGCCCTTTTGACCGGGGGGAAGTGAGACTTCATTGTAGTGCAGATTTCCTTTGCAAGCTTGCTTGGTTGGCCAAAAAGGGCGTATGCGTTTTTTCCTGAATATATTCAGGAAAAAACGCATACGCCCTTTTTGGCCAAGTGCATCATTGTGGACGTTCTGCCTCTTTTCCTATGCTTTCAATGCAATTCCAGTCTACCTCCTGAAATCGGTTTCCTGCAATTCTGCCCCGCTTTCAAGTCCTCTTGGCAGCCTTACTTCAGTATATTTTTGGACGATAGTTGTCATTTATAACTCTGCAGGTTTGTGAATTACAGTGCCCCTGAGCTCCTTTCTTCAACTCGCTTTCTTGTGAGCTGGCCGCAACACCGCAGGATGGCTTCAGGCCCTAATCTGGTTCCGGCACGGCACGCTGAGCCTTTGGTTATTTCCTCTTCCTGGTGGGAAATGAGAGTTAAATTTGCCCGTCCAGACACCTCCAGCTAGTCTCTCATTGGTTCTCGCTATTCCTGTTCATCTTCCGCAGAAATTGCAAACTGGGCCAAACAGGAGGTTAAAGGGACTGACTCTCCAAGTCGGGAGAGTGTTAGTAAAGCGTCTGGAATGTTGCACCCGAGTACCAGGGTACGAAAACTGAGACATATTTGAACACGTCTCCCGATCACATGGTTGATCATACTCTAGGTTCCACATGCATGTTTTAGCTGAAGGAAGAATACCTTAAACCTGGGTAGTTGAAACCCGTGGAATGGGTACCATGCAATATGACTTCAAAGGGTCTTCATTTGCTCACCGAACCTCTCCAATCCTATCACTGCTGCGTTTATGTCCCTGTACACATGCTTGATTCTCTTTCGGAGACATAGCAATCCATAGGTTTTAAGATACTTAAGAGTCAGGTACATTCTTAGGCGTTTAATATGCGGTGTTGAGTCCATTTCGTTGAGCAAGGAGTAGCTCTTGTCTATTCCATATTTGGCTTAAGGAACTTTATCTGTGCTCATTTCAATCTCTGGTTTTATGCAGCACCCCAACTCACCTTTACCCTTAAACAAGCATAAGTTGGTTTTCTAAATTTGAGACCCTGTTCTGTTCTGTAATTCAGTTCCTGTGTAGCCAAGTTTACATTCCGTGTATTACTGATATCTTATGATGTTTCTTTTTCTGTGTGACTTATTTCAGTTAGAATCATCGTACCTGAATCCACTCATTGTGCTGCTACGGGCCTGATGACATAGATTTCACTGCTGAGTGATACTGCATTGTACGTAAGTACCACAAGTTCTTTATCCATTTTTCACTTTCTGTGATATTGAACTTGTACGGTAAACGAGGTTCTTGTAAACAGAGGCGTCCCAAACATTGGGGTGGCTGTATCTTTTTGATTTTAATTTCCCTAAGCTATAGGACCATAAGTGGAAGTGCCCTAGGCTCTGTTGCTTTGTTTTTTAGATGTTTCAGGAAACACCATACACTTCTCCCGAGTGTCTGTTGGCAATTTACATCCCGCCCATCAGCATAACAAGGCTCCCAGTTCTCCATGGCCTGTCCTGCCTTTCTGGATTTTACCCTTTTTTCAGATGGCCCTTTTGACCGGGGGGAAGTGAGACTTCATTGTAGTGCAGATTTCCTTTGCAAGCTTGCTTGGTTGGCCAAAAAGGGCGTATGCGTTTTTTCCTGAATATATTCAGGAAAAAACGCATACGCCCTTTTTGGCCAAGTGCATCATTGTGGACGTTCTGCCTCTTTTCCTATGCTTTCAATGCAATTCCAGTCTACCTCCTGAAATCGGTTTCCTGCAATTCTGCCCCGCTTTCAAGTCCTCTTGGCAGCCTTACTTCAGTATATTTTTGGACGATAGTTGTCATTTATAACTCTGCAGGTTTGTGAATTACAGTGCCCCTGAGCTCCTTTCTTCAACTCGCTTTCTTGTGAGCTGGCCGCAACACCGCAGGATGGCTTCAGGCCCTAATCTGGTTCCGGCACGGCACGCTGAGCCTTTGGTTATTTCCTCTTCCTGGTGGGAAATGAGAGTTAAATTTGCCCGTCCAGACACCTCCAGCTAGTCTCTCATTGGTTCTCGCTATTCCTGTTCATCTTCCGCAGAAATTGCAAACTGGGCCAAACAGGAGGTTAAAGGGACTGACTCTCCAAGTCGGGAGAGTGTTAGTAAAGCGTCTGGAATGTTGCACCCGAGTACCAGGGTACAAAAACTGAGACATATTTGAACACGTCTCCCGATCACATGGTTGATCATACTCTAGGTTCCACATGCATGTTTTAGCTGAAGGAAGAATACCTTAAACCTGGGTAGTTGAAACCCGTGGAATGGGTACCATGCAATATGACTTCAAAGGGTCTTCATTTGCTCACCGAACCTCTCCAATCCTATCACTGCTGCGTTTATGTCCCTGTACACATGCTTGATTCTCTTTCGGAGACATAGCAATCCATAGGTTTTAAGATACTTAAGAGTCAGGTACATTCTTAGGCGTTTAATATGGGGTGTTGAGTCCATTTCGTTGAGCAAGGAGTAGCTCTTGTCTATTCCATATTTGGCTTAAGGAACTTTATCTGTGCTCATTTCAATCTCTGGTTTTATGCAGCACCCCAACTCACCTTTACCCTTAAACAAGCATAAGTTGGTTTTCTAAATTTGAGACCCTGTTCTGTTCTGTAATTCAGTTCCTGTGTAGCCAAGTTTACATTCCGTGTATTACTGATATCTTATGATGTTTCTTTTTCTGTGTGACTTATTTCAGTTAGAATCATCGTACCTGAATCCACTCATTGTGCTGCTACGGGCCTGATGACATAGATTTCACTGCTGAGTGATACTGCATTGTACGTAAGTACCACAAGTTCTTTATCCATTTTTCACTTTCTGTGATATTGAACTTGTACGGTAAACGAGGTTCTTGTAAACAGAGGCGTCCCAAACATTGGGGTGGCTGTATCTTTTTGATTTTAATTTCCCTAAGCTATAGGACCATAAGTGGAAGTGCCCTAGGCTCTGTTGCTTTGTTTTTTAGACGTTTCAGGAAACACCATACACTTCTCCCGAGTGTCTGTTGGCAATTTACATCCCGCCCATCAGCATAACAAGGCTCCCAGTTCTCCATGGCCTGTCCTGCCTTTCTGGATTTTACACTTTTTTCAGATGGCCCTTTTGACCGGGGGGAAGTGAGACTTCATTGTAGTGCAGATTTCCTTTGCAAGCTTGCTTGGTTGGCCAAAAAGTGCGTATGCGTTTTTTCCTGAATATATTCAGGAAAAAACGCATACGCCCTTTTTGGCCAAGTGCATCATTGTGGACGTTCTGCCTCTTTTCCTATGCTTTCAATGCAATTCCAGTCTACCTCCTGAAATCGGTTTCCTGCAATTCTGCCCCGCTTTCAAGTCCTCTTGGCAGCCTTACTTCAGTATATTTTTGGACGATAGTTGTCATTTATAACTCAGCAGGTTTGTGAATTACAGTGCCCCTGAGCTCCTTTCTTCAACTCGCTTTCTTGTGAGCTGGCCGCAACACCGCAGGATGGCTTCAGGCCCTAATCTGGTTCCGGCACGGCACGCTGAGCCTTTGGTTATTTCCTCTTCCTGGTGGGAAATGAGAGTTAAATTTGCCCGTCCAGACACCTCCAGCTAGTCTCTCATTGGTTCTCGCTATTCCTGTTCATCTTCCGCAGAAATTGCAAACTGGGCCAAACAGGAGGTTAAAGGGACTGACTCTCCAAGTCGGGAGAGTGTTAGTAAAGCGTCTGGAATGTTGCACCCGAGTACCAGGGTACGAAAACTGAGACATATTTGAACACGTCTCCCGATCACATGGTTGATCATACTCTAGGTTCCACATGCATGTTTTAGCTGAAGGAAGAATACCTTAAACCTGGGTAGTTGAAACCCGTGGAATGGGTACCATGCAAGATGACTTCAAAGGGTCTTCATTTGCTCACCGAACCTCTCCAATCCTATCACTGCTGCGATTATGTCCCTGTACACATGCTTGATTCTCTTTCGGAGACATAGCAATCCATAGGTTTTAAGATACTTAAGAGTCAGGTACATTCTTAGGCATTTAATATGCGGTGTTGAGTCCATTTCGTTGAGCAAGGAGTAGCTCTTGTCTATTCCATATTTGTCTTAAGGAACTTTATCTGTGCTCATTTCAATCTCTGGTTTTATGCAGCACCCCAACTCACCTTTACCCTTAAACAAGCATAAGTTGGTTTTCTAAATTTGAGACCCTGTTCTGTTCTGTAATTCAGTTCCTGTGTAGCCAAGTTTACATTCCGTGTATTACTGATATCTTATGATGTTTCTTTTTCTGTGTGACTTATTTCAGTTAGAATCATCGTACCTGAATCCACTCATTGTGCTGCTACGGGCCTGATGACATAGATTTCACTGCTGAGTGATACTGCATTGTACGTAAGTACCACAAGTTCTTTATCCATTTTTCACTTTCTGTGATATTGAACTTGTACGGTAAACGAGGTTCTTGTAAACAGAGGCGTCCCAAACATTGGGGTGGCTGTATCTTTTTGATTTTAATTTCCCTAAGCTATAGGACCATAAGTGGAAGTGCCCTAGGCTCTGTTGCTTTGTTTTTTAGACGTTTCAGGAAACACCATACACTTCTCCCGAGTGTCTGTTGGCAATTTACATCCCGCCCATCAGCATAACAAGGCTCCCAGTTCTCCATGGCCTGTCCTGCCTTTCTGGATTTTACACTTTTTTCAGATGGCCCTTTTGACCGGGGGGAAGTGAGACTTCATTGTAGTGCAGATTTCCTTTGCAAGCTTGCTTGGTTGGCCAAAAAGGGCGTATGCGTTTTTTCCTGAATATATTCAGGAAAAAACGCATACGCCCTTTTTGGCCAAGTGCATCATTGTGGACGTTCTGCCTCTTTTCCTATGCTTTCAATGCAATTCCAGTCTACCTCCTGAAATCGGTTTCCTGCAATTCTGCCCCGCTTTCAAGTCCTCTTGGCAGCCTTACTTCAGTATATTTTTGGACGATAGTTGTCATTTATAACTCTGCAGGTTTGTGAATTACAGTGCCCCTGAGCTCCTTTCTTCAACTCGTTTTCTTGTGAGCTGGCCGCAACACCGCAGGATGGCTTCAGGCCCTAATCTGGTTCCGGCACGGCACGCTGAGCCTTTGGTTATTTCCTCTTCCTGGTGGGAAATGAGAGTTAAATTTGCCCGTCCAGACACCTCCAGCTAGTCTCTCATTGGTTCTCGCTATTCCTGTTCATCTTCCGCAGAAATTGCAAACTGGGCCAAACAGGAGGTTAAAGGGACTGACTCTCCAAGTCGGGAGAGTGTTAGTAAAGCGTCTGGAATGTTGCACCCGAGTACCAGGGTACGAAAACTGAGACATATTTGAACACGTCTCCCGATCACATGGTTGATCATACTCTAGGTTCCACATGCATGTTTTAGCTGAAGGAAGAATACCTTAAACCTGGGTAGTTGAAACCCGTGGAATGGGTACCATGCAATATGACTTCAAAGGGTCTTCATTTGCTCACCGAACCTCTCCAATCCTATCACTGCTGCGTTTATGTCCCTGTACACATGCTTGATTCTCTTTCGGAGACATAGCAATCCATAGGTTTTAAGATACTTAAGAGTCAGGTACATTCTTAGGCGTTTAATATGCGGTGTTGAGTCCATTTCGTTGAGCAAGGAGTAGCTCTTGTCTATTCCATATTTGTCTTAAGGAACTTTATCTGTGCTCATTTCAATCTCTGGTTTTATGCAGCACCCCAACTCACCTTTACCCTTAAACAAGCATAAGTTGGTTTTCTAAATTTGAGACCCTGTTCTGTTCTGTAATTCAGTTCCTGTGTAGCCAAGTTTACATTCCGTGTATTACTGATATCTTATGATGTTTCTTTTTCTGTGTGACTTATTTCAGTTAGAATCATCGTACCTGAATCCACTCATTGTGCTGCTACGGGCCTGATGACATAGATTTCACTGCTGAGTGATACTGCATTGTACGTAAGTACCACAAGTTCTTTATCCATTTTTCACTTTCTGTGATATTGAACTTGTACGGTAAACCAGGTTCTTGTAAACAGAGGCGTCCCAAACATTGGGGTGGCTGTATCTTTTTGATTTTAATTTCCCTAAGCTATAGGACCATAAGTGGAAGTGCCCTAGGCTCTGTTGCTTTGTTTTTTAGATGTTTCAGGAAACACCATACACTTTTCCCGAGTGTCTGTTGGCAATTTACATCCCGCCCATCAGCATAACAAGGCTCCCAGTTCTCCATGGCCTGTCCTGCCTTTCTGGATTTTACACTTTTTTCAGATGGCCCTTTTGACCGGGGGGAAGTGAGACTTCATTGTAGTGCAGATTTCCTTTGCAAGCTTGCTTGGTTGGCCAAAAAGGGCGTATGCGTTTTTTCCTGAATATATTCAGGAAAAAACGCATACGCCCTTTTTGGCCAAGTGCATCATTGTGGACGTTCTGCCTCTTTTCCTATGCTTTCAATGCAATTCCAGTCTACCTCCTGAAATCGGTTTCCTGCAATTCTGCCCCGCTTTCAAGTCCTCTTGGCAGCCTTACTTCAGTATATTTTTGGACGATAGTTGTCATTTATAACTCTGCAGGTTTGTGAATTACAGTGCCCCTGAGCTCCTTTCTTCAACTCGCTTTCTTGTGAGCTGGCCGCAACACCGCAGGATGGCTTCAGGCCCTAATCTGGTTCCGGCACGGCACGCTGAGCCTTTGGTTATTTCCTCTTCCTGGTGGGAAATGAGAGTTAAATTTGCCCGTCCAGACACCTCCAGCTAGTCTCTCATTGGTTCTCGCTATTCCTGTTCATCTTCCGCAGAAATTGCAAACTGGGCCAAACAGGAGGTTAAAGGGACTGACTCTCCAAGTCGGGAGAGTGTTAGTAAAGCGTCTGGAATGTTGCACCCGAGTACCAGGGTACGAAAACTGAGACATATTTGAACACGTCTCCCGATCACATGGTTGATCATACTCTAGGTTCCACATGCATGTTTTAGCTGAAGGAAGAATACCTTAAACCTGGGTAGTTGAAACCCGTGGAATGGGTACCATGCAATATGACTTCAAAGGGTCTTCATTTGCTCACCGAACCTCTCCAATCCTATCACTGCTGCGTTTATGTCCCTGTACACATGCTTGATTCTCTTTCGGAGACATAGCAATCCATAGGTTTTAAGATACTTAAGAGTCAGGTACATTCTTAGGCGTTTAATATGCGGTGTTGAGTCCATTTCGTTGAGCAAGGAGTAGCTCTTGTCTATTCCATATTTGGCTTAAGGAACTTTATCTGTGCTCATTTCAATCTCTGGTTTTATGCAGCACCCCAACTCACCTTTCCCCTTAAACAAGCATAAGTTGGTTTTCTAAATTTGAGACCCTGTTCTGTTCTGTAATTCAGTTCCTGTGTAGCCAAGTTTACATTCCGTGTATTACTGATATCTTATGATGTTTCTTTTTCTGTGTGACTTATTTCAGTTAGAATCATCGTACCTGAATCCACTCATTGTGCTGCTACGGGCCTGATGACATAGATTTCACTGCTGAGTGATACTGCATTGTACGTAAGTACCACAAGTTCTTTATCCATTTTTCACTTTCTGTGATATTGAACTTGTACGGTAAACCAGGTTCTTGTAAACAGAGGCGTCCCAAACATTGGGGTGGCTGTATCTTTTTGATTTTAATTTCCCTAAGCTATAGGACCATAAGTGGAAGTGCCCTAGGCTCTGTTGCTTTGTTTTTTAGATGTTTCAGGAAACACCATACACTTCTCCCGAGTGTCTGTTGGCAATTTACATCCCGCCCATCAGCATAACAAGGCTCCCAGTTCTCCATGGCCTGTCCTGCCTTTCTGGATTTTACACTTTTTTCAGATGGCCCTTTTGACTGGGGGGAAGTGAGACTTCATTGTAGTGCAGATTTCCTTTGCAAGCTTGCTTGGTTGGCCAAAAAGGGCGTATGCGTTTTTTCCTGAATATATTCAGGAAAAAACGCATACGCCCTTTTTGGCCAAGTGCATCATTGTGGACGTTCTGCCTCTTTTCCTATGCTTTCAATGCAATTCCAGTCTACCTCCTGAAATCGGTTTCCTGCAATTCTGCCCCGCTTTCAAGTCCTCTTGGCAGCCTTACTTCAGTATATTTTTGGACGATAGTTGTCATTTATAACTCTGCAGGTTTGTGAATTACAGTGCCCCTGAGCTCCTTTCTTCAACTCGCTTTCTTGTGAGCTGGCCGCAACACCGCAGGATGGCTTCAGGCCCTAATCTGGTTCCGGCACGGCACGCTGAGCCTTTGGTTATTTCCTCTTTCTGGTGGGAAATGAGAGTTAAATTTGCCCGTCCAGACACCTCCAGCTAGTCTCTCATTGGTTCTCGCTATTCCTGTTCATCTTCCGCAGAAATTGCAAACTGGGCCAAACAGGAGGTTAAAGGGACTGACTCTCCAAGTCGGGAGAGTGTTAGTAAAGCGTCTGGAATGTTGCACCCGAGTACCAGGGTACGAAAACTGAGACATATTTGAACACGTCTCCCGATCACATGGTTGATCATACTCTAGGTTCCACATGCATGTTTTAGCTGAAGGAAGAATACCTTAAACCTGGGTAGTTGAAACCCGTGGAATGGGTACCATGCAATATGACTTCAAAGGGTCTTCATTTGCTCACCGAACCTCTCCAATCCTATCACTGCTGCGTTTATGTCCCTGTACACATGCTTGATTCTCTTTCGGAGACATAGCAATCCATAGGTTTTAAGATACTTAAGAGTCAGGTACATTCTTAGGCGTTTAATATGCGGTGTTGAGTCCATTTCGTTGAGCAAGGAGTAGCTCTTGTCTATTCCATATTTGGCTTAAGGAACTTTATCTGTGCTCATTTCAATCTCTGGTTTTATGCAGCACCCCAACTCACCTTTACCCTTAAACAAGCATAAGTTGGTTTTCTAAATTTGAGACCCTGTTCTGTTCTGTAATTCAGTTCCTGTGTAGCCAAGTTTACATTCCGTGTATTACTGATATCTTATGATGTTTCTTTTTCTGTGTGACTTATTTCAGTTAGAATCATCGTACCTGAATCCACTCATTTTGCTGCTACGGGCCTGATGACATAGATTTCACTGCTGAGTGATACTGCATTGTACGTAAGTACCACAAGTTCTTTATCCATTTTTCACTTTCTGTGATATTGAACTTGTACGGTAAACGAGGTTCTTGTAAACAGAGGCGTCCCAAACATTGGGGTGGCTGTATCTTTTTGATTTTAATTTCCCTAAGCTATAGGACCATAAGTGGAAGTGCCCTAGGCTCTGTTGCTTTGTTTTTTAGATGTTTCAGGAAACACCATACACTTCTCCCGAGTGTCTGTTGCCAGTTTACATCCCGCCCATCAGCATAACAAGGCTCCCAGTTCTCCATGGCCTGTCCTGCCTTTCTGGATTTTACACTTTTTTCAGATGGCCCTTTTGACCGGGGGGAAGTGAGACTTCATTGTAGTGCAGATTTCCTTTGCAAGCTTGCTTGGTTGGCCAAAAAGGGCGTATGCGTTTTTTCCTGAATATATTCAGGAAAAACCGCATACGCCCTTTTTGGCCAAGTGCATCATTGTGGACGTTCTGCCTCTTTTCCTATGCTTTCAATGCAATTCCAGTCTACCTCCTGAAATCGGTTTCCTGCAATTCTGCCCTGCTTTCAAGTTCTCTTGGTAGCCTTACTTCAGTATATTTTTGGACGATAGTTGTCATTTATAACTCTGCAGGTTTGTGAATTACAGTGCCCCTGAGCTCCTTTCTTCAACTCGCTTTCTTGTGAGCTGGCCGCAACACCGCAGGATGGCTTCAGGCCCTAATCTGGTTCCGGCACGGCACGCTGAGCCTTTGGTTAATTCCTCTTCCTGGTGGGAAATGAGAGTTAACTTTGCCCGTCCAGACACCTCCAGCTAGTCTCTCATTGGTTCTCCCTATTCCTGTTCATCTTCCGCAGAAATTGCAAACTGGGCCAAACAGGAGGTTAAAGCCACTGACTCTCCAAGTGGGGAGAGTGTTAGTAAAGCATCTGGAATGTTGCACCCGAGTACCAGGGGACGAAAACTGAGACATATTTGAACAAGTCTCCGTATCACATGATTGATCATATTCTGGGTTCCACATGCATGTTTTAGCTGAAGGAAGAATACCTTAAACCTGGAGAGTTGAGACCCTTGGAATGGGTACCATGCAATATGACTCAAAGGGTCTTCATTTGCTCACCGAACCTCTCCAGTCCTATCACTGCTGCGTTTATGCCCCTGTACACACGCTTGATTCTCTTTTGGAGAAATAGCAATCCATAGGTTTTAAGATACTTACTAGTCAGGTACATTATTAGTTGTTTAATATGGGGTGTTGAGTCATTTCGTTGAGCAAGGAGTAGCTCTTGCTTATTCCATATTTGGCTTAAGGAACTTTATCTGTGCTCATTTCAATCTTGGTTTTATGCAGCACCCTAACTCACATTTCCCCTTAAGCAAGCATAAGTTGGTTTTCTCAATTTGAGACCCTGTTCTGTTTTGTAATTCAGTTCCTCTGTAGCCAAGTTTACATTCCATGTATTAGTGATATTTATTGATGTTTCTTTTTCTGTGTGACTTATTTCAGTTAGAATCACCATACCCGAATCCACTCATTGTGCTGCTAAGGGCCTGATGACATAGATTTCATTGCTGAGTGATATTGCATTGTACTTGAGTACCCAAACTTCTTTATCCATTTTTCACTTTCTGTGATATTGAACTTGTGCTGTAAATGAGGTTGTTTTAAACAGAGCCGTCCCAAACTTTGGGGTGGCTGTGTCTTTTTGATTTTAATTTCCCTAAGCTATAGGACCATAAGTGGAAGTGCCCTAGGCTCTGTTGCTTTGTTTTTTAGATGTTTCAGGAAACACCATACACTTCTCCCGAGTGTCTGTTGGCAATTTACATCCCGCCCATCAGCATAACAAGGCTCCCAGTTCTCCATGGCCTGTCCTGCCTTTCTGGATTTTACACTTTTTTCAGATGGCCCTTTTGACCAGGGGGAAGTGAGACTTCATTGTAGTGCAGAGTTCCTTTGCAAGCTTGCTTGGTTGGCCAAAAAGGGCGTATGCGTTTTTTCCTGAATATATTCAGGAAAAAACGCATACGCCCTTTTTGGCCAAGTGCATCATTGTGGACGTTCTGCCTCTTTTCCTATGCTTTCAATGCAATTCCAGGCTACTTCCTGAAATCGGTTTCCTGCAATTCTGCCCCGCTTTCAAGTCCTCTTGGCAGCCTTACTTCAGTATATTTTTGGACGATAGTTGTCATTTATAACTCTGCAGGTTTGTGAATTACAGTTCCCCTGAGCTCCTTTCTTCAACTCGCTTTCTTGTGAGCTGGCCGCAACACCGCAGGATGGCTTCAGGCCCTAATCTGGTTCCGGCACGGCACGCTGAGCCTTTGGTTAATTCCTCTTCCTGGTGGGAAATGAGAGTTAAATTTGCCCGTCCAGGCACCTCCAGCTAGTCTCTCATTGGTTCTCCCTATTCCTGTTCATCTTCCGCAGAAATTGCAAACTGGGCCAAACAGGAGGTTAAAGGCGCTGACTCTCCAAGTGGGGAGAGTGTTAGTAAAGCATCGGGAATGTTGCACCCGAATACCAGGGGACGAAAACTGAGACATATTGGAACACGTCTCCCTATCACACGGTTCATCATATTCTGGGTTCCACATGCATGTTTTAGCTGAAGGAAGAATACCTTAAACCTGGAGAGTTGAGACCCTTGGAATGGGTACCATGCAATATGACTTCAAAGGGTCTGCATTTGCTCACCGAACCTCTCCAATCCTATCACTGCTGCGTTTATTCCCCTGTACACACGCTTGATTCTCTTTTGGAGACATAGCAATCCATAGGTTTTAAGATACATACTAGTCAGGTACATTCTTAGTTGTTTAATATGGGGTGTTGAGTCATTTCGTTGAGCAAGGAGTAGCTCTTGTCTATTCCATATTTGGCTTAAGGAACTTTATCTGTGCTCATTACAATCTCTGGTTTTATGCAGCACCCCAACTCACCTTTCCCCTTAAGCAAGCATAAGTTGGTTTTCTAATTTTGAGACCCTGTTGTGTTTTGGAATTCAGTTCCTCTGTAGCCAAGTTTACATTCCATGTATTAGTGATATTTATTGATGTTTCTTTTTCTGTGTGACTTATTTCAGTTAGAATCACCATACCCGAATCCACTCATTGTGCTGCTAAGGGCCTGGTGACATAGATTTCATTGCTGAGTGATATTGCATTGTACATGAGTACACAAACTTCTTTATCTATTTTTCACTTTCTGTGATATTGAACTTGTACTGTAAACGAGATTGTTGTAAACAGAGCCGTCCCAAACTTTGGGGTGGCTGTGTCTTTTTGATTTTAATTTCCCTAAGCTATAGGACCATAAGTGGAAGTGCCCTAGGCTCTGTTGCTTTGTTTTTTAGATGTTTCAGGAAACACCATACACTTCTCCCGAGTGTCTGTTGGCAATTTACATCCCGCCCATCAGCATAACAAGGCTCCCAGTTCTCCATGGCCTGTCCTGCCTTTCTGGATTTTACACATTTTTCAGATGGCCCTTTTGACCGGGGGGAAGTGAGACTTCATTGTAGTGCAGATTTCCTTTGCAAGCTTGCTTGGTTGGCCAAAAAGGGCGTATGGTTTTTTCCTGAATATATTCAGGAAAAAACGCATACGCCCTTTTTGGCCAAGTGCATCATTGTGGACGTTCTGCCTCTTTTCCTATGCTTTCAATGCAATTCCAGTCTACCTCCTGAAATCGGTTTCCTGCAATTCTGCCCCGCTTTAAACTCCTCTTGGCAGCCTTACTTCAGTATATTTTTGGACAATAGCTGTCATTTATAACTCTGCAGGTTTGTGAATTACAGTGTCCCTGAGCTCCTTTCTTCAACTCGCTTTCTTTTGAGCTGTCCGCAACACCGCAGGATGGCTTCAGGCCCTAATCTTGCTCCGGCACAGCACGCTGAGCCTTTGGTTATTTCCTCTTCCTGGTGGGAAATGAGAGTTAAATTTGCCCGTCCAGACACCTCCAGCTAGTCTCTCATTGGTTCTCGCTATTCCTGTTCATCTTCCGCAGAAATTGCTAACTGGGCCAAACAGGAGGTTAAAGGCGCTGACTCTCCAAGTGGGGAGAGTGTTAGTAAAGCTTCTGGAATGTTGCACCCTTGTACCAGGGTATGAAAACTGAGACATATTTGAACACGTCTCCCGTTCACACGGTTGATCATACTCTGGGTTCCACATGCATGTTTTAGCTGAAGGAAGAATACCTTAAACCTGGAGAGTTGAGACCCGTGGAATGAGTACCAGGCAATATGACTTCAAAGGGTCTTCATTTGCTCACCGAACCTCTCCAATCCTATCACTGCTGCGTTTATGCCCCTGTACACATGCTTGATTCTCTTTCGGAGACATAGCAATCCATAGGTTTTAAGATACTTACTAGTCAGGTACATTCTTAGGCGTTTAATATGGGGTGTTTAGTCCATTTCGTTGAGCAAGGAGTAGCTCTTGTCTATTCCATATTTGGCTTAAGGAACTTTATCTGTGCTCATTTCAATCTCTGGTTTTATGCAGCACCCCAACTCAACTTTCCCCTTAAGCAAGCATAAGTTGGTTTTCTCAATTTGAGACCCTGTTCTGTTCTGTAATTCAGTTCTTGTGTAGCCAAGTTTACATTCCGTGTGTTAGTGATATCTTATGATGTTTCTTTTTCTGTGTGACTTATTTCAGTTAGAATCATCGTAGCTAACTCCACTCATTATGCTGCTACAGGCCTGATGACATAGATTTCATTGCTGAGTGATACTGCATTGTACGTGAGTTCCACAACTTATTTATCCATTTTTCACTTTCTGTGATATTGAACTTGTACTGTAAAGGAGGTTGTGGTAAACAGAGGCGTCCCAAACTTTGGGGTGGCTGTGTCTTTTTGATTTTAATTTCCCTAAGCTATAGGACCATAAGTGGAAGTGCCCTAGGCTCTGTTGCTTTGTTTTTTAGATGTTTCAGGAAACACCATACACGTCTCCCAAGTGGCTCCTGGCAATTTACATCCCGCCCATCAGCATAAGAAGGCTCCCAGTTCTCCATGCCCTGTCGTGCCTTTATGGATTTTACACTTTTTTCAGATGGCCCTTTTGACCAGGTGGAAGTGAGACTTCATTGTAGTGCACATTTCCTTTGCAAGCTTGCTTGGTTGGCCAAAAAGTGTGTATGCGTTTTTTCCTGAATATATTCAGGAAAAAACACATACGCCCTTTTTGGCCAAGTGCATCATTGTCGAGGTTCTGACTCTCTTCATATGTTTTCAATGCAATTCCAGTCTACCTCCTGAAATCGGTTTCCTGCAATTCTGCCTTGCTTTCAATGTCTCTTCATAGCCTTACCTCAATATATTTTTTGAAAATAGTTGGCCTTTATAACTCTGCAGGTTTTTGAATTGCGGTGGCCCTTAGCCCCACTTTTCAGCTCTTATTTTTGTGGTCTTGCCCCATAACCACAGGATTCCTTGAAGCCCTATTTTTCTTCTGGGGCACCTTGCTGTGCCTTTGGTTAATTCTTCTTACTGATGTGGCATTAGAGTGACATGTGCCCATTGAAACCACTACAGCTTGTTTCTCACTGGTTCCCCCTATTCCCATTCATCCTCCACACTAACTGCAGACTGTGCGATACCAGAACTTAAAGGCATTGACTCCATGTGGGGATGTTGTTAGTAAAGCGGCTGGAATGTCGATCCGCAGCCCCAGGAGAGGAAAAATGAGGTGCGTTTTAGAAACCTTTCCCGATCATATGGTATACCAGTCGCTGGGTTTCCCAAGCATGGTTTAGCTGTAGGAAGATTCCCTTCAACCTGGAGTGTTGGGACCCTTGGACTGAGTAGCATGAAGTATTGCATTAAACTTTCGGCAGTTGCTCACCAAAGCTCACCAATCCTCTCAGCCCCAAGTGTCCAGCCTTATGTCTTATCCAGCTGTGGGTTTATATGTGGTCAATCCAGGTTGCAATCCAGGTTGCATCACAGCCCCTGAGCGAATTTTGTAAGAATTTTTCTCTCTTTCATTGTTTCAGCGTTTTCTTTTTAAAATTTATTTCTATAATGGGGTTTAGCTCATTTTCACTGCTGTGTTTGTGCCGCTCTGCACACACTTGATTCCCTTATGGAGATATATCAATACATGGGTTTTAAGATTCTTATTACTCAGATATATTTCTCTGCGGTGTATAGGGTGTGTTGAGGCCAGTTCATTGAGCAAGGTGTAGATCTTGTCTAATACCTATTTGGTTTATTGAACGGTATCTGTGCTAATTTCAAACTCTGGTTTTATGCATCACCCTACCTCTCCTTTCCCCTTAAGCTGACATAAGTGTGTTTTCTAAATGTGAGACACTGTTCTGTTCTGTAATTCATTTCTTGTGCAGCCATATTTACCCTCCCTCTATAAGTGATATCTTATGATATGTTTCTTTTTCTGTTTGACTTATTTCAAGTAGTATTATCGGACCTAAATCCACTCTTTATCCTTCTACTAGCCTTATTACATTGATTTCATGGTGAAGAGATATTCCATTGTACATAAGTACCACATCTTCTTTATCCATTGTTCTCTTTCCTGGGATATTTAAGGTGTACTGAAGTTGAGGTTCTTGTAAACAGAGTAGCCCTAAACTGTGGTGTGCTTGTGTCTTGTTGATTTTTAGACTTCCCTAGATATACTCCCATGATTGGAAGTGTCCTATGCTCTGTAGCTCTGTTTTTTAGATGATTTAGGAACCACCATACACTTCTCCAGAGTGGCTCTCGGCAGTTCACACACTGCCCATCAGTGTATAAATGCTCCCTGTTCTCCATGGCCTGTCCTGCCTTTCTGGATTTTACACTTTTTTAGGATGGCCCTTTTGACCGGTGGGAAGTGAGACTTCTTTGTTGTGCACATTTGCATTGCTTACTTGCTTCGTTGCCCATAAAGTGCGTATGCGTTTTTTCCTGGATATAATCAGGAAAAAACGCATACGCCCTTTTGGGCCAACTGCATCATTGTCGAAATTCTGCCGCTTTTCATGTGCATTAAAGACGAGTCCAATCTATCTCTTGAAATCTGTTTCTTGCAATTCTGTCTTGCATTCAGATCCTCTTCTTTGCCTTACCTCAACATATTTTTGGACATTAGTTTTCATTTATAACTCTGCAGGTTTGTGAATTGCAGTGACCCTGAGCTCCATTTTTTAAGTTGCTCTTTTGTGAGCTGGCCTCAAACCCGCAGGATTGCTTCAGGCCCTATTTTGGCTCCGGCGAGGCAGGCTGAGCCTTTCTTTAATTCTTATTCTTAATGGGAAATTAGAGTGATATGTGCCCGTCCAAACCCCTACAACTATTCTCTCATTGGTTCCCCCTCTTCCCGTTCATCCTCCTCACAATTTGCAAAATGTGTGAAACAGAAGTTTAAATGTGCTGATTCTCCAAGTGGGGAGATTCTAAGTAACATGGCTGGAATGGTGAACAGGAGCACCAGGAGAGGATAAATGAGGTGCATTTTAGACACATCTCCCGATCACATGGTGTACAGTCCTCTGGGTTTTCCATGCATGTTTTAGCTGTAGGAAGATCCCTTGAACCTGCAGATTTGGGACCCATTGAATGGGTACCAGGTAGTATTACTTTAAAGGGTGTGCATTTCCTCACCAACCTCACATTTCTCTTAGCGCAAACAGTTTCCAGCCTTATGTCTCATCCTGCTGTGGGTCTAGATGTGTTCAATCCATGTTGCATCACCGTCCCTGAGGAAAAGTTGTAAGAGGTTTTCTCTGTCTCTCTGTCGTTTATTTTTTTCAATTTATTACTATATTGGTTACAGCTGATTTTCAAAGCTCTGTTTCTTGCTGCTGTACATCCACTTGATTCACGTACAGAGAGTCATCAATAAATTCTTTTTCAGATTCTTACCAGTCGTATATATTCTTTTCCGGTGACTTGAGTGTGCTGAGTGCAGTTCTTTTAGCTACCGTGTAGGCCTTGTTGATTATCAGTTTGGCATTTGGAATGGTATCTTTGCTAATTTCAACCTCCTGGATGATGCCTCACCCCTCCCCACCTTTCCCGTTTAGCAGCCTTATGCGTGTTTTCTACATATTTGACTATGTTTTTGTTTTGTAATTTATTTCATGTGTAGCCATTTTGGATTCCACCTTTAAGTGATATCTTATGATATGTGTCTTTTTCTTTTTGAATTCTGTCACTTAGAATGATCATACGTAACTCCTCCGGAGTTGTTACAACTGGCCATATTTCATTGATTTCCAGGCTGAATAATATTCCACTCTACCTAAGTACCACATCTCTATCCATTTTTTCCCTCCAGAGACATTTAAGTTATATCCTAGTTGAGGATCTTTTAAACAGAGAGGGGGTAAACATTGGGGTGCCTGTGTCCTCTCGATTTTTGTTTTTCCCAAGATATACGCCCATGAGTGCAAGTGCCCTATGCTCTGTAGCTCATTTTTTAGATGCTTTAGTAAACACAATACACTTCTCCAGAATGGCCGTTGGCAATATACATTTCCACTATAAGTCTCACAGGGCTCCCTCTTCTCGTTGCCCTGTCCTGCATTTCTGTTGTTTACGCTTTATGAGGATGGCTCTTCTGACTGATGCGAAGTGATATCTTTTGTAGTATTGACTTCCAGTGCCCACCTGTTTGGTTGGCTAAAAAAGTGTATGCCCTTTTCTTGAATATATACAGAAAAAAACGCATACACCCTTTTTGGCCAACTGCAATGTTGGCAATGTTGGCAATGTTCAGCTCCTTTTCTTGTGCTTAATGGCGAGTCCTTTCTACCTCCTCAAATCCCTTTCCTGCCATTCTCCCTTGCTTACAAGTCCTTTTCTCTGACTTTCCTCAAGACATTTTTCAGTGATGGATATTTTCAACTCTGCAGTTTTGTGAATTTTACTGCCCCTGAGTTCCATTGTTCAACTTGTGTTTATGGGAACTGGCCACAAAGCAGCGGGATTTCCTCAAGCCCTATACTGTTTCCATGGGCAACCCTAGCCTTTGGTCAATTCGTCTTCCTGATTGGAAATTAGAGTGACATGTGCCTGTCTGAACACCTAGGACTTGTCTCTCATTGTTCCTCATCCTTCCGCTTCATCCTCTGGACAAATTCCAAACTGTACGCAACAGGATGTTGACAGTGCTGACATCTCCAAGTGGGGAGACTGTTAGTAAAGACGCTGGAGGGGTGAACCCGAGCACCAGGAGATGAGATGCCTTTTCCAAACTCTTCCCGATCAGACGGTATACCATCCTCTGGGTGTGACAGACATGTTTTAGCAGTAGGAAGAGTCCCATTCATGTAAGGAGAACACCAGGGCTTTTTCAAAATCAGTGTCTCCCCGAAACCCAAACTGGGGAAGTTTTTAAGCTACGGCTACACATATGTTCATTAAGGGCCTTGGGAAGTAGGCAGAGTCCAAACTTTAGATGATTGAAGTCTTCAGGGTCAGAAGCACTCACCACCAGCTTCCCTTAGGCTACACTTTAACTATCATTGATAGATGATGTCAATAAAAATATCTATTCTTTTTCAGATTATTTCCCCTTATAGGTTATTGCAAAATGTTGAGTGTAGTTCCCTGTGCTATACAGTAGTTCCTTGTTGATGATTTATTTTATACATAGCAGTGTGTATGTGTTAATTCCAAACTGTTAATTTATCCCTCCTCCCACCTTTCCCCTTTGGTAATAATAAATTATAAGATTTTATACTTCTCAGAAATGGGGGAGCTGAAAGAGAGGTATCATTTTCAATGGAAAAGCATTTAAAACAAGATTGAAGGTTTAACCAAGATTATTAGATGTACATCCTTGGAAAGAAATCACTTCGTTTCTCTAATATTGACCTGACAAATAAGACAAACCTTTTCACTGAACTTGCTTATAAAAAGTGATGGAAATATCAAATGGAAGTGTTAGAAACATCTTATTTTACCCGAGCCTTATACACTGTTCTATGTTAACTACAGTTTGGCTCACACATCTGTTCATTGAGGTTACAATAGTCTCAATTTCTGTTACTGATCCTCCAGAGTGGACCCCAACAAGTGTCCCCCTGCCCAGTGTCATTGGGGCCAACAGATCGAGACTGAGTTTGGTTCACAAGCAAAGGAAACTTTATATTTTGATCAGAGAATGGAGAGGTGAGAGCATGCACTACCCCGTGGGCTGTGGGCTGGGCTGCTGTGTAGAGATCCTGTCAGAGTCAGTGGGAGGGAGGGAGGCGGCAGAGCTCTCGAGGGCCGGGTTGGCTGTAGCTCAGGCTCTATATCGTGGAGTCTGCACTGGGCCCCAGGAGCTGAGGTGTCGACCCAGCCATTCTGCACTAGGAAATCTGGTCTGAAGTGCCGGGTGTGGAACCTCTGCATGCGGGACCCTAGGAGCACGTGAAATTAGACAAAGCACAAAGGATAAAAAAGGTTAGACTTGACTTTATTGCCCAGATTCTATTTTTATCTCCCAGGGATTTTTAATGGGCTTTGCTGGGGACAAACCCCTCCTCTGCCTTTTGTCCCGTTCCTCATTCTTGGAGTGCTGAGGGTGCAGACCCTTCTTCTGTAACTGCTGAGTGCTGAGTTGGGAGCCCTCATACCCTGGGGCGAGGGTCAGAGCTTCTCCCCAGCAGCCTCCCGGTGACGTTGATTGTCCCCAGGACCCCTGCCTCCCTGCTCGTCCACCTGAGCACCAGCATTGGAAGTGTTATAGATTCTAATGACCTTTAAGGGTCCAGGAAAGAGATGTGCAGAGACGCTGTGGGGGCCGGTTTCACCCCGCCCCACATTTGTTCGGCCACCTTAGGCTGACCGTTTCTGCCAGCCTAGATGCTCTGACCAGTAGTCTGCGCTTTCTTCAATTAGGCCCCTGAATTAACGTACAAACAGCACCAGGTGTCAGAGCCCTGCCCGCTCAACTCCCAGACAGTCCAGGGTCAGTGGTGATAAGGACCATGATGGCTACTGAGTCAACAGCCTTTTGAAGTAAACAGGAGTCCAGCCGGTCTTATTGGCCACCATCATCACGGTGTCTGTAGGCTTTTCTATGGTGACAGTGTGGTATACTGTTCCCCCGCCAAGATTATTAGCTCCCCTCTGGGTGCAGTAAGTCCTGCAAGCAGTAGTCTACTCTTTTGGGACACACTCTTGTTGTTTTATGAGAGAAACTCCAGGTCAAGTGATGTTCACACGAGTCGTCATGGTGCCCTGTTGCCCCCGGTTATCTCTCTGGATGTTGGAGTTGGAGGGCCTCCTCACTCGAGGTCGGTGTGCCCACGGAGCGAACCCTGCAACTTCAGGGCATGGTTGGTGGTTAGGATCACCACGTGGGGTCCTTTTCCCTTAGGAGGGAGGTGGCCTTTTGGGCTGCTGATTTCCAGGTTTTTAGATACCGCCAGTATCTTGGCCAGATGTGGCAGTGGGCCAAGCTCCTTAGTGACCGTAGTTTATCCTACCTGGATGGCATTCTTGCATTGTTCCATTTCAAGTGATCCCAGTTTTTGCACTAATTCTCCAATGGCGATTCACCTTTCACCGGGAATGTAAAGGTCAAAGGGTTTAGCTAAATTAGGGAGTTCCAGGGCAAGGGTCTGAATTGACTGCTCTTTCCATTCTTGAAAGGCCACTTCTGGATTCTATTCAAAAGGATCATCATCTTTTCCTTTCAGTGTTTCATATAGAGGCCCAGCTAGTAGACTGTAGTTAGGGATCCAGAAGCAGCAAACCCTGGCCTCCCCAGGAACCCCTAAGCTGTCTTCTAGTTTTAGAAAGGGGTAAGGCTGAAAATGGTTTCTTCCCTTTCCTGGGATGGGCTTCTCTGACCTTGTGTGAGAATGAAGCCCAGGCAGGTCACCGCAGTCTGTGATATTTGAGCTTTTTCTTGGACAACTTCTATCCTTTATTGGCTTGGTAGTTCAGAGGCCTCCTTAGTAGGGCTGGCGATCAGAATGTCGTCTGCATATTGAAGGAGGGTTTCCTTTTCCAGAGGTAGAACTTTTAGGTCTTTAGCTAAGCTTTCCCCAAAGACGGTGTGGGAATTTTTGCACCCTTGGGGCCAGACGGACCGGAAGTATTGTTTTAGTTGTATGTTGAGTCCTGCCACTCACAAGCCAAAATTTCTTGTGACTCTGGGACTAATGGAATACAAAAGAAGGCATCATTGAAGACTAATACAGAATACCATGTCCTGGTGGTTGGTAGAATGACCAGCAGGGTGTAGGAATTAGGAGCAACTGGAGGTATATCCTCGGTGGCTTCACTGACTGTCCTGACATCCTTTACCAGGTCCCCAGCAGCCCATGGGGCTCTCGTGGTCAGACCAATCGCAGAATATGGAGCTCACCTGGGCAGGTACCCCACCCCCACCCCAGCCCACGGGGCTCTTGTGATCAGGCCCCTCCCAGGATACAGAGCTACCCTTGCAGGTACCGTGGCAGGGCTGGGCACACAGGAACCGTGCACATAGCCCTCATTGCAGAGCACCCCCAGCTCACCTGTCGCTCAGAGCTGACACAGAGCACCTCAGAGCAGGACTTGAACTAACAAACAGCAGCTGCGACAGGTCTGTGACCCTGGGCATCACTCCGTGAGGCCTCCCTCCACCTGGTCTTCCAGAGACTTCCACTGCACCCGGGGCACCAGGCCTCTGTCTCCAACCACCACCCACCCCTCCTTTCCCTGACTCCTGGGTTCCTCTCATTAGGAGAGGGTTTTCTTGAAGTTGTCTCCCACTCATGGGCCAGATAAAATGATTAGAAAACAAGCCAAAGCTGCAGCCCCTTGTCTATCCTGACTCTCAGGAGCCCACACCTGTTCCTTGGACCTGGCCGGTTCAGCAAGTTCCATTTTCTGCAACTGTGAGCCCCTGAGGGGTGATGATTGGCTGACCTGGGCAGCCTTACCGTGCCGGCCAGCCCTCCCCAGGTGTGCCTGGGTTGAGATCAATATAAATACCACTCCAGGCAGCAAGAGCCCCTGCAGCCGTGCCTGACGCCATTTTCTCTGCCCTGTCAGCAGTCTCGGGGCTGGGCTGGTGGGAGGGAGTGAGAGGCCACGGCTTTGTGGGTGGCCCAGTGTGAGTGGGGCTCTGCTGGACTTTCTGCAGCAGTTGCCAGGCTGCCACCTGCTAAAGAAGAGGATGTGTCACCCATACCTGCTGCTGGAATTTCTCCCTGGGCAGAGGTGAGGAAGGAAAAAAGCAGTGGGGGCAGGGACAGGACGGGTATCTCAGGCAGGGAAATGGAAATCTTCCAGAAGAGCACCCAGGGCCAGGACCATCCTGGCTGGCCTGCAGGCACCAAGTCGGCCGGCATGCTGTCACTCGTGTGGCTCTATGGCCCTTCCTCTAGGCTTTCAAGTCCTTGTATATATTCAGGTGTTTTACCTGGGACGGGTGGGAATAGTTCAGCAGCAACTGGCCTGGGGCTCAGCTCACGTTTACTCACAGATGCCTCGGCACGGTGCCCCAGCTTTGCAATGAGGACGCTTGTTGCGTGGGGGCTGCTGGCTGAATGGGAGACGATTCCCCACCACTGACCAACTTCAGAATTGTTTACAACTGGAGCAAGTGCCCTGATACGGTTTTCCTCTGTGTAACTGGTGGGTTCTGTGTTTTTTTCTCTTTTTCGTTTTTGGTTCAAGGTAGATTTTATTCCTCTTTTTTGTATTTACAGATATAAGCATGGAAATAATTTATTCATATAAATACATGTATGTGCAGGGAATAATTGTTTTTTCTGTTTTATTTTTAAAATTTTATTTCTTTTTAATTTTGAATTTTATTTTATATTTTTATACAGCAGGTTCTTATTGGTTATCTATTTTATACATATAAATGTATACATGCCAATCCCAGTCTCTCAACTCCTCCCACCACCACCCCCCCAACAGCTTTCCCCCCTTGTTGTCCATACGTTTGTTGTCTACATCTGTTGCTCTATTTATGCCTTGCAAAATGGTTAATCTGTACAGTTTTTCTAGGTTCCACATATATGCATGAATATACCAGATTTGTTTTTCTCTTTCTGACTTACTTCACTCTGTATGACAGTCTCTAGATCCATCGACGTCTCTACAAATGACCCAATTTCATTCCTTTTCATGGCTTAGTAATATTCCATTTTATATATGTACCACAGCTTTATGCATTCGTCTGTCTGTGGGCATTTAGGTTGCTTCCATTACCTCGATATTGTAAATAGTGATGCAATGAACATTGCGGTGAATGACTCTTTTTGATTTATGGTTTTGTCTGGGTATATGTCCAGTACTGGGATTGCTGTATCATATGGTAATTCTATTGTTAGTTTCTTAAGAAATTCCATATTGTTCTCCATAATGACTGTATCAATTTATATTCCCAACAATAGTGGAAGAGGGTTCCTTTTCTCCACACCCTTTCCAGCATTTTTTGTTTGTAGATTTTCTATGATGCCTATTCTACCAGGTGTGAGGTGATACCTCATTGTTGAATCCATTTCGTTGAGCAAGGGGTAGGTCTTGTCTATTACATATTTGGCTTATGGAACGGTATCTGTGCTAATTTCAAACTCTGCTTTTATGCAGCACCCCAACTCACCTTCCCCCTTAAGCAAGCATAAGTTGGTTTTCTAAATTTGAGACCCTGTTCTGTTTTGTAATTCAGTTCATGTGTAGCCAAGTTCACATTCCGTGTATTAGTGATACCTTATGATGTTTCTTTTTCTGTGTGACTTATTTCACTTAGAATCATCGTGCCTCAATCCACTCATTATGCTGGTACGGGCCTGGTGACATAGATTACATTGCTGAGTGGTATTCTGTTGTACATAAGTACCGCAACTTCTTTATCCATTATTTGCTCTCTGGGATATTTAACTTGTGCCGCAGAAGAGATTCCTGTAAAAAGAGCCGTCCCAAATTTTGGGGTGGCTGTGTCTTTTTGATTTTAATTTCCCTAAGCTATAGGACCATAAGTGGAAGTGCCCTAGGCTCTGTTGCTTTGTTTTTTAGATGTTTCAGGAAACACCATACACTTCTACAGAGCTGCTGTTGGGAATTTACATCCCGCCCATCAGCATAACAAGGCTCCCAGTTCTCCGTGGCCTGTTCTGCCTTTCTGGATTTTACACTTTTTTCAGATGGCCCTTTTGACCGGGGGGAAGTGAGACTTCATTGTAGTGCAGATTTCCTTTGCAAGCTTGCTTGGTTGGCCAAAAAGGGCGTATGAGTTTTTTCCTGAATATATTCAGGAAAAAACACATACGCCCTTTTTGGCCAAGTGCATCATTGTCGGCATTCTTCCTCTTTTCCTGTGTTTTAAATGCAATCCAATTCCGATTCCTCCTGAAATCGGTTTCCTGCAATTCTGCCCCGCATTCAAGTCCTCTTGGCAGCCCTACTTCAGTATATTTTCGGACAATAGCTGTCATTTATAAATCTGCAGGTTTGTGAATTACAGTGCCCCTGAGCTCCTTTCTTCAACTCGCTTTCTTTTGAGCTGGCCACAACACCGCAGGATTGCTTCAGGCCCTAATCTGGTTCCGGCACGGCATGCTGAGCCTTTGGTTTATTCCTCTTACCTGTGGGAAATGAGAGTTAAATTTGCCCGTCCAGACACCTCCAGCTAGTCTCTCATTGGTTCTCGCTATTCCTGTTCATCTTCCGCAGAAATTGCAAACTGGGCCAAACAGGAGGTTAAAGGGACTGACTCTCCAAGTTGGGAGAGTGTTAGTAAAGCGTCTGGAATGTTGCACCCGAGTACCAGGGAACGAAAAGTGAGACACATTTGAACACGTTTCTCGATCACACGGTGGATCATACTCTGGGTTCCACATGCATGTTTTAGCTGAAGGAAGAATCTCTTAAACCTGGAGAGTTGAGACCCATGGAATGGGTACCATGCAATATGACTTCAAAGGGTCTGCATTTGCTCACCGAACCTCACCAATCTTATGAGCCCCAAGTGTCCAGCCTTATGTGTCACCCAGCTCTGGGTGTAGATATGGTAAATGCAGGTTGCATCAGAAGCCTTGAATGAATTACTTAAGTATTGCTCTCTATTTCACTGTCATTGTGTTTTGTTTAAGAAATTTATTTTTAATATGGGATTTAGCTGATTTTCACTGCTTTAATGCCGCTGTACACACTCTTGATTCTCTTACAGAGATATATAAATCCATTGCTTTTATGATTCTTACTAGGCAGGTATATTCCTAGGCGTTGAATATGGGGTGTTGAGTCCATTTCGTGAGCAAGGAGTAGCTCTTGTCTATTCCATATTTGCCTTATAGAACGTTATCTGTGCTCATTTCCATCTCTGGTTTTATGCAGCACCCCAACTCACCTTTCCCCTTAAGCAAGCATAAGTTGGTTTTCTAAATTTGAGACCCTGTTCTGTTTTGGAATTCAGTTCCTGTGTAGCCAAGTTTACATTCCGTGTATTAGTGATATCTTATGATGTTTCTTTTTCTGTGTGACTTATTTCAGTTAGAATCATCATACCTGAATCCACTCATTATGCTGCTACGGGCCTGATGACATAGATTTCATTGCTGAGTGATACTGCATTGTACGTAAGTACCACAAGTTCTTTATCCATTTTTCACTTTCTGTGATATTGAACTTGTACGGTAAACGAGGTTCTTGTAAAAAGAGGCGTCCCAAACTTTGGGGTGGCTGTGTCTTTTTGATTTTAATTTCCCTAAGCTATAGGACCATAAGTGGAAGTGCCCTAGGCTCTGTTGCTTTGTTTTTTAGATGTGTCAGGAAACACCATACACTTCTGCCGAGTGTCTGTTGGCAATTTACATCCCGCCCATCAGCATAACAAGGCTCCCAGTTCTCCATGGCCTGTCCTGCCTTTCTGGATTTTACACTTTTTTCAGATGGCCCTTTTGACCGGGGGGAAGTGAGACTTCATTGTAGTGCAGATTTCCTTTGCAAGTTTGCTTGGTTGGACAAAAAGGGCGTATGCTTTTTTTCCTGAATATATTCAGGAAAAAATGCATACGCCCTTTTTGGCCAAGTGGATCATTGTGGACGCTCTGCCTCTTTTCCTATGCTTTCGATGCAATTCCAGTCTACCTCCTGAAATCGGTTTCCTGCAATTCTGCCCCGCTTTCAAGTTCTCTTGGCAGCATTACTTCAGTATATTTTTGGACGATAGCTGTCATTTATAACTCTGCAGGTATGTGAATTACAGTGTCCCTGAACTCCTTTCTTCAACTCGCTTTCTTTTGAGCTGGCCGCAACACCGCAGGCTGGCTTCAGGCCCTAATCTGATTCCGGCACGGCATGCTGAGCCTTTGGTTATTTCCTCTTCCTGGTGGGAAATGAGAGTTAAATTTGCCCATCCAGACACCTCCAGCTAGTCTCTCATTGGTTCTCCCTATTCCTGTTCATCTTCCGCAGAAATTGCAAACTGGGCCAAACAGGAGGTTAAAGGCGCTGACTCTCCAAGTGGGGAGAGTGTTAGTAAAGCGTCTGGAATGTTGCACCCGAGTACCAGGGGAGGAAAACTGAGACATATTTGAACACGTCTCCCGTTCACACGGTTGATCATACTCTGGGTTCCACATGCATGTTTTAGCTGAAGGAAGAATACCTTAAACCTGGGTAGTTGAAACCCGTGGAATGGGTACCATGCAATATGACTTCAAAGGGTCTTCATTTGCTCACCGAACCTCTCCAATCCTATCACTGCTGCGTTTATGTCCCTGTACACATGCTTGATTCTCTTTCGGAGACATAGCAATCCATAGGTTTTAAGATACTTAAGAGCCAGGTACATTCTTAGGCGTTTAATATGCGGTGTTGAGTCCATTTCGTTGAGCAAGGAGTAGCTCTTGTCTATTCCATATTTGGCTTAAGGAACTTTATCTGTGCTCATTTCAATCTCTGGTTTTATGCAGCACCCCAACTCACCTTTCCCCTTAAACAAGCATAAGTTGGTTTTCTAAATTTGAGACCCTGTTCTGTTCTGTAATTCAGTTCCTGTGTAGCCAAGTTTACATTCCGTGTATTACTGATAACTTATGATGTTTCTTTTTCTGTGTGACTTATTTCAGTTAGAATCATCGTACCTGAATCCACTCATTGTGCTGCTACGGGCCTGATGACATAGATTTCACTGCTGAGTGATACTGCATTGTACGTAAGTACCACAAGTTCTTTATCCATTTTTCACTTTCTGTGATATTGAACTTGTACGGTAAACGAGGTTCTTGTAAACAGAGCCGTCCCAAACTTTGGGGTGGCTGTGTCTTTTTGATTTTAATTTCCCTAAGCTATAGGACCATAAGTGGAAGTGCCCTAGGCTCTGTTGCTTTGTATTTTAGATGTTTCAGGAAACACCATACACTTCTCCCGAGTGTCTGTTGGCAATTTACATCCCGCCCATCAGCATAACAAGGCTCCCAGTTCTCCATGGCCTGTCCTGCCTTTCTGGATTTTACACTTTTTTCAGATGGCCCTTTTGACCGGGGGGAAGTGAGACTTCATTGTAGTGCAGATTTCCTTTGCAAGCTTGCTTGGTTGGCCAAAAAGGGCGTATGCGTTTTTTCCTGAATATATTCAGGAAAAAACGCATACGCCCTTTTTGGCCAAGTGCATCATTGTGGACGTTCTGCCTCTTTTCCTATGCTTTCAATGCAATTCCAGTCTACCTCCTGAAATCGGTTTCCTGCAATTCTGCCCCGCTTTCAAGTCCTCTTGGCAGCCTTACTTCAGTATATTTTTGGACGATAGTTGTCATTTATAACTCTGCAGGTTTGTGAATTACAGTGCCCCTGAGCTCCTTTCTTCAACTCGTTTTCTTGTGAGCTGGCCGCAACACCGCAGGATGGCTTCAGGCCCTAATCTGGTTCCGGCACGGCACGCTGAGCCTTTGGTTATTTCCTCTTCCTGGTGGGAAATGAGAGTTAAATTTGCCCGTCCAGACACCTCCAGCTAGTCTCTCATTGGTTCTCGCTATTCCTGTTCATCTTCCGCAGAAATTGCAAATTGGGCCAAACAGGAGGTTAAAGGGACTGACTCTCCAAGTCGGGAGAGTGTTAGTAAAGCGTCTGGAATGTTGCACCCTTGTACCAGGGTACGAAAACTGAGACATATTTGAACACGTCTCCCGATCACATGGTTGATCATACTCTAGGTTCCACATGCATGTTTTAGCTGAAGGAAGAATACCTTAAACCTGGGTAGTTGAAACCCGTGGAATGGGTACCATGCAATATGACTTCAAAGGGTCTTCATTTGCTCACCGAACCTCTCCAATCCTATCACTGCTGCGTTTATGTCCCTGTACACATGCTTTATTCTCTTTCGGAGACATAGCAATCCATAGGTTTTAAGATACTTAAGAGTCAGGTACATTCTTAGGCGTTTAATATGCGGTGTTGAGTCCATTTCGTTGAGCAAGGAGTAGCTCTTGTCTATTCCATATTTGGCTTAAGGAACTTTATCTGTGCTCATTTCAATCTCTGGTTTTATGCAGCACCCCAACTCACCTTTACCCTTAAACAAGCATAAGTTGGTTTTCTAAATTTGAGACCCTGTTCTGTTCTGTAATTCAGTTCCTGTGTAGCCAAGTTTACATTCCGTGTATTACTGATATCTTATGATGTTTCTTTTTCTGTGTGACTTATTTCAGTTAGAATCATCGTACCTGAATCCACTCATTGTGCTGCTACCGGCCTGATGACATAGATTTCACTGCTGAGTGATACTGCATTGTACGTAAGTACCACAAGTTCTTTATCCATTTTTCACTTTCTGTGATATTGAACTTGTACGGTAAACGAGGTTCTTGTAAACAGAGGCGTCCCAAACATTGGGGTGGCTGTATCTTTTTGATTTTAATTTCCCTAAGCTATAGGACCATAAGTGGAAGTGCCCTAGGCTCTGTTGCTTTGTTTTTTAGATGTTTCAGGAAACACCATACACTTCTCCCGAGTGTCTGTTGGCAATGTACATCCCGCCCATCAGCATAACAAGGCTCCCAGTTCTCCATGGCCTGTCCTGCCTTTCTGGATTTTACACTTTTTTCAGATGGCCCTTTTGACCGGGGGGAAGTGAGACTTCATTGTAGTGCAGATTTCCTTTGCAAGCTTGCTTGGTTGGCCAAAAAGGGCGTATGCGTTTTTTCCTGAATATATTCAGGAAAAAACGCATACGCCCTTTTTGGCCAAGTGCATCATTGTGGACGTTCTGCCTCTTTTCCTATGCTTTCAATGCAATTCCAGTCTACCTCCTGAAATCGGTTTCCTGCAATTCTGCCCCGCTTTCAAGTCCTCTTGGCAGCCTTACTTCAGTATATTTTTGGACGATAGTTGTCATTTATAACTCTGCAGGTTTGTGAATTACAGTGCCCCTGAGCTCCTTTCTTCAACTCGTTTTCTTGTGAGCTGGCCGCAACACCGCAGGATGGCTTCAGGCCCTAATCTGGTTCCGGCACGGCACGCTGAGCCTTTGGTTATTTCCTCTTCCTGGTGGGAAATGAGAGTTAAATTTGCCCGTCCAGACACCTCCAGCTAGTCTCTCATTGGTTCTCGCTATTCCTGTTCATCTTCCGCAGAAATTGCAAACTGGGCCAAACAGGAGGTTAAAGGGACTGACTCTCCAAGTCGGGAGAGTGTTAGTAAAGCGTCTGGAATGTTGCACCCGAGTACCAGGGTACGAAAACTGAGACATATTTGAACACGTCTCCCGATCACATGGTTGATCATACTCTAGGTTCCACATGCATGTTTTAGCTGAAGGAAGAATACCTTAAACCTGGGTAGTTGAAACCCGTGGAATGGGTACCATGCAATATGACTTCAAAGGGTCTTCATTTGCTCACCGAACCTCTCCAATCCTATCACTGCTGCGTTTATGTCCCTGTACACATGCTTGATTCTCTTTCGGAGACATAGCAATCCATAGGTTTTAAGATACTTAAGAGTCAGGTACATTCTTAGGCGTTTAATATGCGGTGTTGAGTCCATTTCGTTGAGCAAGGAGTAGCTCTTGTCTATTCCATATTTGGCTTAAGGAACTTTATCTGTGCTCATTTCAATCTCTGGTTTTATGCAGCACCCCAACTCACCTTTCCCCTTAAACAAGCATAAGTTGGTTTTCTAAATTTGAGACCCTGTTCTGTTCTGTAATTCAGTTCCTGTGTAGCCAAGTTTACATTCCGTGTATTACTGATATCTTATGATGTTTCTTTTTCTGTGTGACTTATTTCAGTTAGAATCATCGTACCTGAATCCACTCATTGTGCTGCTACGGGCCTGATGACATAGATTTCACTGCTGAGTGATACTGCATTGTACGTAAGTACCACAAGTTCTTTATCCATTTTTCACTTTCTGTGATATTGAACTTGTACGGTAAACGAGGTTCTTGTAAACAGAGGCGTCCCAAACATTGGGGTGGCTGTATCTTTTTGATTTTAATTTCCCTAAGCTATAGGACCATAAGTGGAAGTGCCCTAGGCTCTGTTGCTTTGTTTTTTAGATGTTTCAGGAAACACCATACACTTCTCCCGAGTGTCTGTTGGCAATTTACATCCCGCCCATCAGCATAACAAGGCTCCCAGTTCTCCATGGCCTGTCCTGCCTTTCTGGATTTTACACTTTTTTCAGATGGCCCTTTTGACCGGGGGGAAGTGAGACTTCATTGTAGTGCAGATTTCCTTTGCAAGCTTGCTTGGTTGGCCAAAAAGGGCGTATGCGTTTTTTCCTGAATATATTCAGGAAAAAACGCATACGCCCTTTTTGGCCAAGTGCATCATTGTGGACGTTCTGCCTCTTTTCCTATGCTTTCAATGCAATTCCAGTCTACCTCCTGAAATCGGTTTCCTGCAATTCTGCCCCGCTTTCAAGTCCTCTTGGCAGCCTTACTTCAGTATATTTTTGGACGATAGTTGTCATTTATAACTCTGCAGGTTTGTGAATTACAGTGCCCCTGAGCTCCTTTCTTCAACTCGCTTTCTTGTGAGCTGGCCGCAACACCGCAGGATGGCTTCAGGCCCTAATCTGGTTCCGGCACGGCATGCTGAGCCTTTGGTTATTTCCTCTTCCTGGTGGGAAATGAGAGTTAAATTTGCCCGTCCAGACACCTCCAGCTAGTCTCTCATTGGTTCTCGCTATTCCTGTTCATCTTCCGCAGAAATTGCAAACTGGGCCAAACAGGAGGTTAAAGGGACTGACTCTCCAAGTCGGGAGAGTGTTAGTAAAGCGTCTGGAATGTTGCACCCGAGTACCAGGGTACGAAAACTGAGACATATTTGAACACGTCTCCCGATCACATGGTTGATCATACTCTAGGTTCCACATGCATGTTTTAGCTGAAGGAAGAATACCTTAAACCTGGGTAGTTGAAACCTGTGGAATGGGTACCATGCAATATGACTTCAAAGGGTCTTCATTTGCTCACCGAACCTCTCCAATCCTATCACTGCTGCGTTTATGTCCCTGTACACATGCTTGATTCTCTTTCGGAGACATAGCAATCCATAGGTTTTAAGATACTTAAGAGTCAGGTACATTCTTAGGCGTTTAATATGCGGTGTTGAGTCCATTTCGTTGAGCAAGGAGTAGCTCTTGTCTATTCCATATTTGGCTTAAGGAACTTTATCTGTGCTCATTTCAATCTCTGGTTTTATGCAGCACCCCAACTCACCTTTCCCCTGAAACAAGTATAAGTTGGTTTTCTAAATTTGAGACCCTGTTCTGTTCTGTAATTCAGTTCCTATGTAGCCAAGTTTACATTCCGTGTATTACTGATATCTTATGATGTTTCTTTTTCTGTGTGACTTATTTCAGTTAGAATCATCGTACCTGAATCCACTCATTGTGCTGCTACGGGCCTGATGACATAGATTTCACTGCTGAGTGATACTGCATTGTACGTAAGTACCACAAGTTCTTTATCCATTTTTCACTTTCTGTGATATTGAACTTGTACGGTAAACGAGGTTCTTGTAAACAGAGGCGTCCCAAACATTGGGGTGGCTGTATCTTTTTGATTTTAATTTCCCTAAGCTATAGGACCATAAGTGGAAGTGCCCTAGGCTCTGTTGCTTTGTTTTTTAGATGTTTCAGGAAACACCATACACTTCTCCCGAGTGTCTGTTGGCAATTTACATCCCGCCCATCAGCATAACAAGGCTCCCAGTTCTCCATGGCCTGTCCTGCCTTTCTGGACTTTACACTTTTTTCAGATGGCCCTTTTGACCGGGGGGAAGTGAGACTTCATTGTAGTGCAGATTTCCTTTGCAAGCTTGCTTGGTTGGCCAAAAAGGGCGTATGCGTTTTTTCCTGAATATATTCAGGAAAAAACGCATACGCCCTTTTTGGCCAAGTGCATCATTGTGGACGTTCTGCCTCTTTTCCTATGCTTTCGATGCAATTCCAGTCTACCTCCTGAAATCGGTTTCCTGCAATTCTGCCCCGCTTTCAAGTCCTCTTGGCAGCCTTACTTCAGTATATTTTTGGACGATAGTTGTCATTTATAACTCTGCAGGTTTGTGAATTACAGTGCCCCTGAGCTCCTTTCTTCAACTCGCTTTCTTGTGAGCTGGCCGCAACACCGCAGGATGGCTTCAGGCCCTAATCTGGTTCCGGCACGGCATGCTGAGCCTTTGGTTATTTCCTCTTCCTGGTGGGAAATGAGAGTTAAATTTGCCCGTCCAGACACCTCCAGCTAGTCTCTCATTGGTTCTCGCTATTCCTGTTCATCTTCCGCAGAAATTGCAAACTGGGCCAAACAGGAGGTTAAAGGGACTGACTCTCCAAGTCGGGAGAGTGTTAGTAAAGCGTCTGGAATGTTGCACCCTTGTACCAGGGTACGAAAACTGAGACATATTTGAACACGTCTCCCGATCACATGGTTGATCATACTCTAGGTTCCACATGCATGTTTTAGCTGAAGGAAGAATACCTTAAACCTGGGTAGTTGAAACCCGTGGAATGGGTACCATGCAATATGACTTCAAAGGGTCTTCATTTGCTCACCGAACCTCTCCAATCCTATCACTGCTGCGTTTATGTCCCTGTACACATGCTTGATTCTCTTTCGGAGACATAGCAATCCATAGGTTTTAAGATACTTAAGAGTCAGGTACATTCTTAGGCGTTTAATATGCGGTGTTGAGTCCATTTCGTTGAGCAAGGAGTAGCTCTTGTCTATTCCATATTTGGCTTAAGGAACTTTATCTGTGCTCATTTCAATCTCTGGTTTTATGCAGCACCCCAACTCACCTTTCCCCTTAAACAAGCATAAGTTGGTTTTCTAAATTTGAGACCCTGTTCTGTTCTGTAATTCAGTTCCTGTGTAGCCAAGTTTACATTCCGTGTATTACTGATATCTTATGATGTTTCTTTTTCTGTGTGACTTATTTCAGTTAGAATCATCGTACCTGAATCCACTCATTGTGCTGCTACGGGCCTGATGACATAGATTTCACTGCTGAGTGATACTGCATTGTACGTAAGTACCACAAGTTCTTTATCCATTTTTCACTTTCTGTGATATTGAACTTGTACGGTAAACGAGGTTCTTGTAAACAGAGGCGTCCCAAACATTGGGGTGGCTGTATCTTTTTGATTTTAATTTCCCTAAGCTATAGGACCATAAGTGGAAGTGCCCTAGGCTCTGTTGCTTTGTTTTTTAGATGTTTCAGGAAACACCATACACTTCTCCCGAGTGTCTGTTGGCAATTTACATCCCGCCCATCAGCATAACAAGGCTCCCAGTTCTCCATGGCCTGTCCTGCCTTTCTGGACTTTACACTTTTTTCAGATGGCCCTTTTGACCGGGGGGAAGTGAGACTTCATTGTAGTGCAGATTTCCTTTGCAAGCTTGCTTGGTTGGCCAAAAAGGGCGTATGCGTTTTTTCCTGAATATATTCAGGAAAAAACGCATACGCCCTTTTTGGCCAAGTGCATCATTGTGGACGTTCTGCCTCTTTTCCTATGCTTTCGATGCAATTCCAGTCTACCTCCTGAAATCGGTTTCCTGCAATTCTGCCCCGCTTTCAAGTCCTCTTGGCAGCCTTACTTCAGTATATTTTTGGACGATAGTTGTCATTTATAACTCTGCAGGTTTGTGAATTACAGTGCCCCTGAGCTCCTTTCTTCAACTCGTTTTCTTGTGAGCTGGCCGCAACACCGCAGGATGGCTTCAGGCCCTAATCTGGTTCCGGCACGGCACGCTGAGCCTTTGGTTATTTCCTCTTCCTGGTGGGAAATGAGAGTTAAATTTGCCCGTCCAGACACCTCCAGCTAGTCTCTCATTGGTTCTCGCTATTCCTGTTCATCTTCCGCAGAAATTGCAAACTGGGCCAAACAGGAGGTTAAAGGGACTGACTCTCCAAGTCGGGAGAGTGTTAGTAAAGCGTCTGGAATGTTGCACCCTTGTACCAGGGTACGAAAACTGAGACATATTTGAACACGTCTCCCGATCACATGGTTGATCATACTCTAGGTTCCACATGCATGTTTTAGCTGAAGGAAGAATACCTTAAACCTGGGTAGTTGAAACCCGTGGAATGGGTACCATGCAATATGACTTCAAAGGGTCTTCATTTGCTCACCGAACCTCTCCAATCCTATCACTGCTGCGTTTATGTCCCTGTACACATGCTTGATTCTCTTTCGGAGACATAGCAATCCATAGGTTTTAAGATACTTAAGAGTCAGGTACATTCTTAGGCGTTTAATATGCGGTGTTGAGTCCATTTCGTTGAGCAAGGAGTAGCTCTTGTCTATTCCATATTTGGCTTAAGGAACTTTATCTGTGCTCATTTCAATCTCTGGTTTTATGCAGCACCCCAACTCACCTTTACCCTTAAACAAGCATAAGTTGGTTTTCTAAATTTGAGACCCTGTTCTGTTCTGTAATTCAGTTCCTGTGTAGCCAAGTTTACATTCCGTGTATTACTGATATCTTATGATGTTTCTTTTTCTGTGTGACTTATTTCAGTTAGAATCATCGTACCTGAATCCACTCATTGTGCTGCTACGGGCCTGATGACATAGATTTCACTGCTGAGTGATACTGCATTGTACGTAAGTACCACAAGTTCTTTATCCATTTTTCACTTTCTGTGATATTGAACTTGTACGGTAAACGAGGTTCTTGTAAACAGAGGCGTCCCAAACATTGGGGTGGCTGTATCTTTTTGATTTTAATTTCCCTAAGCTATAGGACCATAAGTGGAAGTGCCCTAGGCTCTGTTGCTTTGTTTTTTAGATGTTTCAGGAAACACCATACACTTCTCCCGAGTGTCTGTTGGCAATTTACATTCCGCCCATCAGCATAACAAGGCTCCCAGTTCTCCATGGCCTGTCCTGCCTTTCTGGATTTTACACTTTTTTCAGATGGCCCTTTTGACCGGGGGGAAGTGAGACTTCATTGTAGTACAGATTTCCTTTGCAAGCTTGCTTGGTTGGCCAAAAAGGGCGTATGCGTTTTTTCCTGAATATATTCAGGAAAAAACGCATACGCCCTTTTTGGCCAAGTGCATCATTGTGGACGTTCTGCCTCTTTTCCTATGCTTTCGATGCAATTCCAGTCTACCTCCTGAAATCGGTTTCCTGCAATTCTGCCCCGCTTTCAAGTCCTCTTTGCAGCCTTACTTCAGTATATTTTTGGACGATAGTTGTCATTTATAACTCTGCAGGTTTGTGAATTACAGTGCCCCTGAGCTCCTTTCTTCAACTCGTTTTCTTGTGAGCTGGCCGCAACACCACAGGATGGCTTCAGGCCCTAATCTGGTTCCGGCACGGCACGCTGAGCCTTTGGTTATTTCCTCTTCCTGGTGGGAAATGAGAGTTAAATTTGCCCGTCCAGACACCTCCAGCTAGTCTCTCATTGGTTCTCGCTATTCCTGTTCATCTTCCGCAGAAATTGCAAACTGGGCCAAACAGGAGGTTAAAGGGACTGACTCTCCAAGTCGGGAGAGTGTTAGTAAAGCGTCTGGAATGTTGCACCCGAGTACCAGGGTACGAAAACTGAGACATATTTGAACACGTCTCCCGATCACATGGTTGATCATACTCTAGGTTCCACATGCATGTTTTAGCTGAAGGAAGAATACCTTAAACCTGGGTAGTTGAAACCCGTGGAATGGGTACCATGCAATATGACTTCAAAGGGTCTTCATTTGCTCACCGAACCTCTCCAATCCTATCACTGCTGCGTTTATGTCCCTGTACACATGCTTGATTCTCTTTCGGAGACATAGCAATCCATAGGTTTTAAGATACTTAAGAGTCAGGTACACTCTTAGGCGTTTAATATGCGGTGTTGAGTCCATTTCGTTGAGCAAGGAGTAGCTCTTGTCTATTCCATATTTGGCTTAAGGAACTTTATCTGTGCTCATTTCAATCTCTGGTTTTATGCAGCACCCCAACTCACCTTTCCCCTTAAAGAAGCATAAGTTGGTTTTCTAAATTTGAGACCCTGTTCTGTTCTGTAATTCAGTTCCTGTGTAGCCAAGTTTATATTCCGTGTATTACTGATATCTTATGATGTTTCTTTTTCTGTGTGACTTATTTCAGTTAGAATCATCGTACCTGAATCCACTCATTGTGCTGCTACGGGCCTGATGACATAGATTTCACTGCTGAGTGATACTGCATTGTACGTAAGTACCACAAGTTCTTTATCCATTTTTCACTTTCTGTGATATTGAACTTGTACGGTAAACGAGGTTCTTGTAAACAGAGGCGTCCCAAACATTGGGGTGGCTGTATCTTTTTGATTTTAATTTCCCTAAGCTATAGGACCATAAGTGGAAGTGCCCTAGGCTCTGTTGCTTTGTTTTTTAGATGTTTCAGGAAACACCATACACTTCTCCCGAGTGTCTGTTGGCAATTTACATCCCGCCCATCAGCATAACAAGGCTCCCAGTTCTCCATGGCCTGTCCTGCCTTTCTGGATTTTACACTTTTTTCAGATGGCCCTTTTGACCGGGGGGAAGTGAGACTTCATTGTAGTGCAGATTTCCTTTGCAAGCTTGCTTGGTTGGCCAAAAAGGGCGTATGCGTTTTTTCCTGAATATATTCAGGAAAAAACGCATACGCCCTTTTTGGCCAAGTGCATCATTGTGGACGTTCTGCCTCTTTTCCTATGCTTTCGATGCAATTCCAGTCTACCTCCTAAAATCGGTTTCCTGCAATTCTGCCCCGCTTTCAAGTCCTCTTGGCAGCCTTACTTCAGTATATTTTTGGACGATAGTTGTCATTTATAACTCTGCAGGTTTGTGAATTACAGTGCCCCTGAGCTCCTTTCTTCAACTCGTTTTCTTGTGAGCTGGCCGCAACACCACAGGATGGCTTCAGGCCCTAATCTGGTTCCGGCACGGCACGCTGAGCCTTTGGTTATTTCCTCTTCCTGGTGGGAAATGAGAGTTAAATTTGCCCGTCCAGACACCTCCAGCTAGTCTCTCATTGGTTCTCGCTATTCCTGTTCATCTTCCGCAGAAATTGCAAACTGGGCCAAACAGGAGGTTAAAGGGACTGACTCTCCAAGTCGGGAGAGTGTTAGTAAAGCGTCTGGAATGTTGCACCCGAGTACCAGGGTACGAAAACTGAGACATATTTGAACACGTCTCCCGATCACATGGTTGATCATACTCTAGGTTCCACATGCATGTTTTAGCTGAAGGAAGAATACCTTAAACCTGGGTAGTTGAAACCCGTGGAATGGGTACCATGCAATATGACTTCAAAGGGTCTTCATTTGCTCACCGAACCTCTCCAATCCTATCACTGCTGCGTTTATGTCCCTGTACACATGCTTGATTCTCTTTCGGAGACATAGCAATCCATAGGTTTTAAGATACTTAAGAGTCAGGTACACTCTTAGGCGTTTAATATGCGGTGTTGAGTCCATTTCGTTGAGCAAGGAGTAGCTCTTGTCTATTCCATATTTGGCTTAAGGAACTTTATCTGTGCTCATTTCAATCTCTGGTTTTATGCAGCACCCCAACTCACCTTTCCCCTTAAAGAAGCATAAGTTGGTTTTCTAAATTTGAGACCCTGTTCTGTTCTGTAATTCAGTTCCTGTGTAGCCAAGTTTATATTCCGTGTATTACTGATATCTTATGATGTTTCTTTTTCTGTGTGACTTATTTCAGTTAGAATCATCGTACCTGAATCCACTCATTGTGCTGCTACGGGCCTGATGACATAGATTTCACTGCTGAGTGATACTGCATTGTACGTAAGTACCACAAGTTCTTTATCCATTTTTCACTTTCTGTGATATTGAACTTGTACGGTAAACGAGGTTCTTGTAAACAGAGGCGTCCCAAACATTGGGGTGGCTGTATCTTTTTGATTTTAATTTCCCTAAGCTATAGGACCATAAGTGGAAGTGCCCTAGGCTCTGTTGCTTTGTTTTTTAGATGTTTCAGGAAACACCATACACTTCTCCCGAGTGTCTGTTGGCAATTTACATCCCGCCCATCAGCATAACAAGGCTCCCAGTTCTCCATGGCCTGTCCTGCCTTTCTGGATTTTACACTTTTTTCAGATGGCCCTTTTGACCGGGGGGAAGTGAGACTTCATTGTAGTGCAGATTTCCTTTGCAAGCTTGCTTGGTTGGCCAAAAAGGGCGTATGCGTTTTTTCCTGAATATATTCAGGAAAAAACGCATACGCCCTTTTTGGCCAAGTGCATCATTGTGGACGTTCTGCCTCTTTTCCTATGCTTTCGATGCAATTCCAGTCTACCTCCTGAAATCGGTTTCCTGCAATTCTGCCCCGCTTTCAAGTCCTCTTGGCAGCCTTACTTCAGTATATTTTTGGACGATAGTTGTCATTTATAACTCTGCAGGTTTGTGAATTACAGTGCCCCTGAGCTCCTTTCTTCAACTCGTTTTCTTGTGAGCTGGCCGCAACACCGCAGGATGGCTTCAGGCCCTAATCTGGTTCCGGCACGGCACGCTGAGCCTTTGGTTATTTCCTCTTCCTGGTGGGAAATGAGAGTTAAATTTGCCCGTCCAGACACCTCCAGCTAGTCTCTCATTGGTTCTCGCTATTCCTGTTCATCTTCCGCAGAAATTGCAAACTGGGCCAAACAGGAGGTTAAAGGGACTGACTCTCCAAGTCGGGAGAGTGTTAGTAAAGCGTCTGGAATGTTGCACCCGAGTACCAGGGTACGAAAACTGAGACATATTTGAACACGTCTCCCGATCACATGGTTGATCATACTCTAGGTTCCACATGCATGTTTTAGCTGAAGGAAGAATACCTTAAACCTGGGTAGTTGAAACCCGTGGAATGGGTACCATGCAATATGACTTCAAAGGGTCTTCATTTGCTCACCGAACCTCTCCAATCCTATCACTGCTGCGTTTATGTCCCTGTACACATGCTTGATTCTCTTTCGGAGACATAGCAATCCATAGGTTTTAATATACTTAAGAGTCAGGTACACTCTTAGGCGTTTAATATGCGGTGTTGAGTCCATTTCGTTGAGCAAGGAGTAGCTCTTGTCTATTCCATATTTGGCTTAAGGAACTTTATCTGTGCTCATTTCAATCTCTGGTTTTATGCAGCACCCCAACTCACCTTTCCCCTTAAACAAGCATAAGTTGGTTTTCTAAATTTGAGACCCTGTTCTGTTCTGTAATTCAGTTCCTGTGTAGCCAAGTTTACATTCCGTGTATTACTGATATCTTATGATGTTTCTTTTTCTGTGTGACTTATTTCAGTTAGAATCATCGTACCTGAATCCACTCATTGTGCTGCTACGGGCCTGATGACATAGATTTCACTGCTGAGTGATACTGCATTGTACGTAAGTACCACAAGTTCTTTATCCATTTTTCACTTTCTGTGATATTGAACTTGTACGGTAAACGAGGTTCTTGTAAACAGAGGCGTCCCAAACATTGGGGTGGCTGTATCTTTTTGATTTTAATTTCCCTAAGCTATAGGACCATAAGTGGAAGTGCCCTAGGCTCTGTTGCTTTGTTTTTTAGATGTTTCAGGAAACACCATACACTTCTCCCGAGTGTCTGTTGGCAATTTACATCCCGCCCATCAGCATAACAAGGCTCCCAGTTCTCCATGGCCTGTCCTGCCTTTCTGGATTTTACACTTTTTTCAGATGGCCCTTTTGACCGGGGGGAAGTGAGACTTCATTGTAGTGCAGATTTCCTTTGCAAGCTTGCTTGGTTGGCCAAAAAGGGCGTATGCGTTTTTTCCTGAATATATTCAGGAAAAAACGCATACGCCCTTTTTGGCCAAGTGCATCATTGTGGACGTTCTGCCTCTTTTCCTATGCTTTCGATGCAATTCCAGTCTACCTCCTGAAATCGGTTTCCTGCAATTCTGCCCCGCTTTCAAGTCCTCTTGGCAGCCTTACTTCAGTATATTTTTGGACGATAGTTGTCATTTATAACTCTGCAGGTTTGTGAATTACAGTGCCCCTGAGCTCCTTTCTTCAACTCGTTTTCTTGTGAGCTGGCCGCAACACCGCAGGATGGCTTCAGGCCCTAATCTGGTTCCGGCACGGCACGCTGAGCCTTTGGTTATTTCCTCTTCCTGGTGGGAAATGAGAGTTAAATTTGCCCGTCCAGACACCTCCAGCTAGTCTCTCATTGGTTCTCGCTATTCCTGTTCATCTTCCGCAGAAATTGCAAACTGGGCCAAACAGGAGGTTAAAGGGACTGACTCTCCAAGTCGGGAGAGTGTTAGTAAAGCGTCTGGAATGTTGCACCCGAGTACCAGGGTACGAAAACTGAGACATATTTGAACACGTCTCCCGATCACATGGTTGATCATACTCTAGGTTCCACATGCATGTTTTAGCTGAAGGAAGAATACCTTAAACCTGGGTAGTTGAAACCCGTGGAATGGGTACCATGCAATATGACTTCAAAGGGTCTTCATTTGCTCACCGAACCTCTCCAATCCTATCACTGCTGCGTTTATGTCCCTGTACACATGCTTGATTCTCTTTCGGAGACATAGCAATCCATAGGTTTTAAGATACTTAAGAGTCAGGTACACTCTTAGGCGTTTAATATGCGGTGTTGAGTCCATTTCGTTGAGCAAGGAGTAGCTCTTGTCTATTCCATATTTGGCTTAAGGAACTTTATCTGTGCTCATTTCAATCTCTGGTTTTATGCAGCACCCCAACTCACCTTTCCCCTTAAACAAGCATAAGTTGGTTTTCTAAATTTGAGACCCTGTTCTGTTCTGTAATTCAGTTCCTGTGTAGCCAAGTTTACATTCCGTGTATTACTGATATCTTATGATGTTTCTTTTTCTGTGTGACTTATTTCAGTTAGAATCATCGTACCTGAATCCACTCATTGTGCTGCTACGGGCCTGATGACATAGATTTCACTGCTGAGTGATACTGCATTGTACGTAAGTACCACAAGTTCTTTATCCATTTTTCACTTTCTGTGATATTGAACTTGTACGGTAAACCAGGTTCTTGTAAACAGAGGCGTCCCAAACATTGGGGTGGCTGTATCTTTTTGATTTTAATTTCCCTAAGCTATAGGACCATAAGTGGAAGTGCCCTAGGCTCTGTTGCTTTGTTTTTTAGATGTTTCAGGAAACACCATACACTTCTCCCGAGTGTCTGTTGGCAATTTACATCCCGCCCATCAGCATAACAAGGCTCCCAGTTCTCCATGGCCTGTCCTGCCTTTCTGGATTTTACACTTTTTTCAGATGGCCCTTTTGACCGGGGGGAAGTGAGACTTCATTGTAGTGCAGATTTCCTTTGCAAGCTTGCTTGGTTGGCCAAAAAGGGCGTATGCGTTTTTTCCTGAATATATTCAGGAAAAAACGCATACGCCCTTTTTGGCCAAGTGCATCATTGTGGACGTTCTGCCTCTTTTCCTATGCTTTCGATGCAATTCCAGTCTACCTCCTGAAATCGGTTTCCTGCAATTCTGCCCCGCTTTCAAGTCCTCTTGGCAGCCTTACTTCAGTATATTTTTGGACGATAGTTGTCATTTATAACTCTGCAGGTTTGTGAATTACAGTGCCCCTGAGCTCCTTTCTTCAACTCGCTTTCTTGTGAGCTGGCCGCAACACCGCAGGATGGCTTCAGGCCCTAATCTGGTTCCGGCACGGCACGCTGAGCCTTTGGTTATTTCCTCTTCCTGGTGGGAAATGAGAGTTAAATTTGCCCGTCCAGACACCTCCAGCTAGTCTCTCATTGGTTCTCGCTATTCCTGTTCATCTTCCGCAGAAATTGCAAACTGGGCCAAACAGGAGGTTAAAGGGACTGACTCTCCAAGTCGGGAGAGTGTTAGTAAAGCGTCTGGAATGTTGCACCCGAGTACCAGGGTACGAAAACTGAGACATATTTGAACACGTCTCCCGATCACATGGTTGATCATACTCTAGGTTCCACATGCATGTTTTAGCTGAAGGAAGAATACCTTAAACCTGGGTAGTTGAAACCCGTGGAATGGGTACCATGCAATATGACTTCAAAGGGTCTTCATTTGCTCACCGAACCTCTCCAATCCTATCACTGCTGCGTTTATGTCCCTGTACACATGCTTGATTCTCTTTCGGAGACATAGCAATCCATAGGTTTTAAGATACTTAAGAGTCAGGTACACTCTTAGGCGTTTAATATGCGGTGTTGAGTCCATTTCGTTGAGCAAGGAGTAGCTCTTGTCTATTCCATATTTGGCTTAAGGAACTTTATCTGTGCTCATTTCAATCTCTGGTTTTATGCAGCACCCCAACTCACCTTTCCCCTTAAACAAGCATAAGTTGGTTTTCTAAATTTGAGACCCTGTTCTGTTCTGTAATTCAGTTCCTGTGTAGCCAAGTTTACATTCCGTGTATTACTGATATCTTATGATGTTTCTTTTTCTGTGTGACTTATTTCAGTTAGAATCATCGTACCTGAATCCACTCATTGTGCTGCTACGGGCCTGATGACATAGATTTCACTGCTGAGTGATACTGCATTGTACGTAAGTACCACAAGTTCTTTATCCATTTTTCACTTTCTGTGATATTGAACTTGTACGGTAAACGAGGTTCTTGTAAACAGAGGCGTCCCAAACATTGGGGTGGCTGTATCTTTCTGATTTTAATTTCCCTAAGCTATAGGACCATAAGTGGAAGTGCCCTAGGCTCTGTTGCTTTGTTTTTTAGATGTGTCAGGAAACACCATACACTTCTCCCGAGTGTCTGTTGGCAATTTACATCCCGCCCATCAGCATAACAAGGCTCCCAGTTCTCCATGGCCTGTCCTGCCTTTCTGGATTTTACACTTTTTTCAGATGGCCCTTTTGACCGGGGGGAAGTGAGACTTCATTGTAGTGCAGATTTCCTTTGCAAGCTTGCTTGGTTGGCCAAAAAGGGCGTATGCGTTTTTTCCTGAATATATTCAGGAAAAAACGCATACGCCCTTTTTGGCCAAGTGCATCATTGTGGACGTTCTGCCTCTTTTCCTATGCTTTCGATGCAATTCCAGTCTACCTCCTGAAATCGGTTTCCTGCAATTCTGCCCCGCTTTCAAGTCCTCTTGGCAGCCTTACTTCAGTATATTTTTGGACGATAGTTGTCATTTATAACTCTGCAGGTTTGTGAATTACAGTGCCCCTGAGCTCCTTTCTTCAACTCGCTTTCTTGTGAGCTGGCCGCAACACCGCAGGATGGCTTCAGGCCCTAATCTGGTTCCGGCACGGCACGCTGAGCCTTTGGTTATTTCCTCTTCCTGGTGGGAAATGAGAGTTAAATTTGCCCGTCCAGACACCTCCAGCTAGTCTCTCATTGGTTCTCGCTATTCCTGTTCATCTTCCGCAGAAATTGCAAACTGGGCCAAACAGGAGGTTAAAGGGACTGACTCTCCAAGTCGGGAGAGTGTTAGTAAAGCGTCTGGAATGTTGCACCCGAGTACCAGGGTACGAAAACTGAGACATATTTGAACACGTCTCCCGATCACATGGTTGATCATACTCTAGGTTCCACATGCATGTTTTAGCTGAAGGAAGAATACCTTAAACCTGGGTAGTTGAAACCCGTGGAATGGGTACCATGCAATATGACTTCAAAGGGTCTTCATTTGCTCACCGAACCTCTCCAATCCTATCACTGCTGCGTTTATGTCCCTGTACACATGCTTGATTCTCTTTCGGAGACATAGCAATCCATAGGTTTTAAGATACTTAAGAGTCAGGTACACTCTTAGGCGTTTAATATGCGGTGTTGAGTCCATTTCGTTGAGCAAGGAGTAGCTCTTGTCTATTCCATATTTGGCTTAAGGAACTTTATCTGTGCTCATTTCAATCTCTGGTTTTATGCAGCACCCCAACTCACCTTTACCCTTAAACAAGCATAAGTTGGTTTTCTAAATTTGAGACCCTGTTCTGTTCTGTAATTCAGTTCCTGTGTAGCCAAGTTTACATTCCGTGTATTACTGATATCTTATGATGTTTCTTTTTCTGTGTGACTTATTTCAGTTAGAATCATCGTACCTGAATCCACTCATTGTGCTGCTACGGGCCTGATGACATAGATTTCACTTCTGAGTGATACTGCATTGTACGTAAGTACCACAAGTTCTTTATCCATTTTTCACTTTCTGTGATATTGAACTTGTACGGTAAACGAGGTTCTTGTAAACAGAGGCGTCCCAAACATTGGGGTGGCTGTATCTTTTTGATTTTAATTTCCCTAAGCTATAGGACCATAAGTGGAAGTGCCCTAGGCTCTGTTGCTTTGTTTTTTAGATGTTTCAGGAAACACCATACACTTCTCCCGAGTGTCTGTTGGCAATTTACATCCCGCCCATAAGCATAACAAGGCTCCCAGTTCTCCATGGCCTGTCCTGCCTTTCTGGATTTTACACTTTTTTCAGATGGCCCTTTTGACCGGGGGGAAGTGAGACTTCATTGTAGTGCAGATTTCCTTTGCAAGCTTGCTTGGTTGGCCAAAAAGGGCGTATGCGTTTTTTCCTGAATATATTCAGGAAAAAACGCATACGCCCTTTTTGGCCAAGTGCATCATTGTGGACGTTCTGCCTCTTTTCCTATGCTTTCGATGCAATTCCAGTCTACCTCCTGAAATCGGTTTCCTGCAATTCTGCCCCGCTTTCAAGTCCTCTTGGCAGCCTTACTTCAGTATATTTTTGGACGATAGTTGTCATTTATAACTCTGCAGGTTTGTGAATTACAGTGCCCCTGAGCTCCTTTCTTCAACTCGTTTTCTTGTGAGCTGGCCGCAACACCGCAGGATGGCTTCAGGCCCTAATCTGGTTCCGGCACGGCACGCTGAGCCTTTGGTTATTTCCTCTTCCTGGTGGGAAATGAGAGTTAAATTTGCCCGTCCAGACACCTCCAGCTAGTCTCTCATTGGTTCTCGCTATTCCTGTTCATCTTCCGCAGAAATTGCAAACTGGGCCAAACAGGAGGTTAAAGGGACTGACTCTCCAAGTCGGGAGAGTGTTAGTAAAGCGTCTGGAATGTTGCACCCGAGTACCAGGGTACAAAAACTGAGACATATTTGAACACGTCTCCCGATCACATGGTTGATCATACTCTAGGTTCCACATGCATGTTTTAGCTGAAGGAAGAATACCTTAAACCTGGGTAGTTGAAACCCGTGGAATGGGTACCATGCAATATGACTTCAAAGGGTCTTCATTTGCTCACCGAACCTCTCCAATCCTATCACTGCTGCGTTTATGTCCCTGTACACATGCTTGATTCTCTTTCGGAGACATAGCAATCCATAGGTTTTAAGATACTTAAGAGTCAGGTACACTCTTAGGCGTTTAATATGCGGTGTTGAGTCCTTTTCGTTGAGCAAGGAGTAGCTCTTGTCTATTCCATATTTGGCTTAAGGAACTTTATCTGTGCTCATTTCAATCTCTGGTTTTATGCAGCACCCCAACTCACCTTTCCCCTTAAACAAGCATAAGTTGGTTTTCTAAATTTGAGACCCTGTTCTGTTCTGTAATTCAGTTCCTGTGTAGCCAAGTTTACATTCCGTGTATTACTGATATCTTATGATGTTTCTTTTTCTGTGTGACTTATTTCAGTTAGAATCATCGTACCTGAATCCACTCATTGTGCTGCTACGGGCCTGATGACATAGATTTCACTGCTGAGTGATACTGCATTGTACGTAAGTACCACAAGTTCTTTATCCATTTTTCACTTTCTGTGATATTGAACTTGTACGGTAAACGAGGTTCTTGTAAACAGAGGCGTCTCAAACATTGGGGTGGCTGTATCTTTTTGATTTTAATTTCCCTAAGCTATAGGACCATAAGTGGAAGTGCCCTAGGCTCTGTTGCTTTGTTTTTTAGATGTTTCAGGAAACACCATACACTTCTCCCGAGTGTCTGTTGGCAATTTACATCCCGCCCATCAGCATAACAAGGCTCCCAGTTCTCCATGGCCTGTCCTGCCTTTCTGGATTTTACACTTTTTTCAGATGGCCCTTTTGACCGGGGGGAAGTGAGACTTCATTGTAGTGCAGATTTCCTTTGCAAGCTTGCTTGGTTGGCCAAAAAGGGCGTATGCGTTTTTTCCTGAATATATTCAGGAAAAAACGCATACGCCCTTTTTGGCCAAGTGCATCATTGTGGACGTTCTGCCTCTTTTCCTATGCTTTCGATGCAATTCCAGTCTACCTCCTGAAATCGGTTTCCTGCAATTCTGCCCCGCTTTCAAGTCCTCTTGGCAGCCTTACTTCAGTATATTTTTGGACGATAGTTGTCATTTATAACTCTGCAGGTTTGTGAATTACAGTGCCCCTGAGCTCCTTTCTTCAACTCGTTTTCTTGTGAGCTGGCCGCAACACCGCAGGATGGCTTCAGGCCCTAATCTGGTTCCGGCACGGCACGCTGAGCCTTTGGTTATTTCCTCTTCCTGGTGGGAAATGAGAGTTAAATTTGCCCGTCCAGACACCTCCAGCTAGTCTCTCATTGGTTCTCGCTATTCCTGTTCATCTTCCGCAGAAATTGCAAACTGGGCCAAACAGGAGGTTAAAGGGACTGACTCTCCAAGTCGGGAGAGTGTTAGTAAAGCGTCTGGAATGTTGCACCTGAGTACCAGGGTACGAAAACTGAGACATATTTGAACACGTCTCCCGATCACATGGTTGATCATACTCTAGGTTCCACATGCATGTTTTAGCTGAAGGAAGAATACCTTAAACCTGGGTAGTTGAAACCCGTGGAATGGGTACCATGCAATATGACTTCAAAGGGTCTTCATTTGCTCACCGAACCTCTCCAATCCTATCACTGCTGCGTTTATGTCCCTGTACACATGCTTGATTCTCTTTCGGAGACATAGCAATCCATAGGTTTTAAGATACTTAAGAGTCAGGTACACTCTTAGGCGTTTAATATGCGGTGTTGAGTCCATTTCGTTGAGCAAGGAGTAGCTCTTGTCTATTCCATATTTGGCTTAAGGAACTTTATCTGTGCTCATTTCAATCTCTGGTTTTATGCAGCACCCCAACTCACCTTTCCCCTTAAACAAGCATAAGTTGGTTTTCTAAATTTGAGACCCTGTTCTGTTCTGTAATTCAGTTCCTGTGTAGCCAAGTTTACATTCCGTGTATTACTGATATCTTATGATGTTTCTTTTTCTGTGTGACTTATTTCATTTAGAATCATCGTACCTGAATCCACTCATTGTGCTGCTACGGGCCTGATGACATAGATTTCACTGCTGAGTGATACTGCATTGTATGTAAGTACCACAAGTTCTTTATCCATTTTTCACTTTCTGTGATATTGAACTTGTACGGTAAACGAGGTTCTTGTAAACAGAGGCGTCCCAAACATTGGGGTGGCTGTATCTTTTTGATTTTAATTTCCCTAAGCTATAGGACCATAAGTGGAAGTGCCCTAGGCTCTGTTGCTTTGTTTTTTAGATGTTTCAGGAAACACCATACACTTCTCCCGAGTGTCTGTTGGCAATTTACATCCCGCCCATCAGCATAACAAGGCTCCCAGTTCTCCATGGCCTGTCCTGCCTTTCTGGATTTTACACATTTTTCAGATGGCCCTTTTGACCGGGGGGAAGTGAGACTTCATTGTAGTGCAGATTTCCTTTGCAAGCTTGCTTGGTTGGCCAAAAAGGGCGTATGCGTTTTTTCCTGAATATATTCAGGAAAAAACGCATACGCCCTTTTTGGCCAAGTGCATCATTGTGGACGTTCTGCCTCTTTTCCTATGCTTTCGATGCAATTCCAGTCTACCTCCTGAAATCGGTTTCCTGCAATTCTGCCCCGCTTTCAAGTCCTCTTGGCAGCCTTACTTCAGTATATTTTTGGACGATAGCTGTCATTTATAACTCTGCAGGTTTGTGAATTACAGTGCCCCTGAGCTCCTTTCTTCAACTCGCTTTCTTGTGAGCTGGCCGCAACACCGCAGGATGGCTTCAGGCCCTAATCTGGTTCCGGCACGGCACGCTGAGCCTTTGGTTATTTCCTCTTCCTGGTGGGAAATGAGAGTTAAATTTGCCCGTCCAGACACCTCCAGCTAGTCTCTCATTGGTTCTCGCTATTCCTGTTCATCTTCCGCAGAAATTGCAAACTGGGCCAAACAGGATGTTAAAGGGACTGACTCTCCAAGTCGGGAGAGTGTTAGTAAAGCGTCTGGAATGTTGCACCCGAGTACCAGGGTACGAAAACTGAGACATATTTGAACACGTCTCCCGATCACACGGTTGATCATACTCTAGGTTCCACATGCATGTTTTAGCTGAAGGAAGAATACCTTAAACCTGGGTAGTTGAAACCCGTGGAATGGGTACCATGCAATATGACTTCAAAGGGTCTTCATTTGCTCACCGAACCTCTCCAATCCTATCACTGCTGCGTTTACGTCCCTGTACACATGCTTGATTCTCTTTCGGAGACATAGCAATCCATAGGTTTTAAGATACTTAAGAGTCAGGTACATTCTTAGGCGTTTAATATGCGGTGTTGAGTCCATTTCGTTGAGCAAGGAGTAGCTCTTGTCTATTCCATATTTGGCTTAAGGAACTTTATCTGTGCTCATTTCAATCTCTGGTTTTATGCAGCACCCCAACTCACCTTTCCCCTTAAACAAGCATAAGTTGGTTTTCTAAATTTGAGACCCTGTTCTGTTCTGTAATTCAGTTCCTGTGTAGCCAAGTTTACATTCCGTGTATTAGTGATATCTTATGATGTTTCTTTTTCTGTGTGACTTATTTCAGTTAGAATCATCGTACCTGAATCCACTCATTGTGCTGCTACGGGCCTGATGACATAGATTTCACTGCTGAGTGATACTGCATTGTACGTAAGTACCACAAGTTCTTTATCCATTTTTCACTTTCTGTGATATTGAACTTGTACGGTAAACGAGGTTCTTGTAAACAGAGGCGTCCCAAACATTGGGGTGGCTGTATCTTTTTGATTTTAATTTCCCTAAGCTATAGGACCATAAGTGGAAGTGCCCTAGGCTCTGTTGCTTTGTTTTTTAGACGTTTCAGGAAACACCATACACTTCTCCCGAGTGTCTGTTGGCAATTTACATCCCGCCCATCAGCATAACAAGGCTCCCAGTTCTCCATGGCCTGTCCTGCCTTTCTGGATTTTACACTTTTTTCAGATGGCCCTTTTGACCGGGGGGAAGTGAGACTTCATTGTAGTACAGATTTCCTTTGCAAGCTTGCTTGGTTGGCCAAAAAGGGCGTATGCGTTTTTTCCTGAATATATTCAGGAAAAAACGCATACGCCCTTTTTGGCCAAGTGCATCATTGTGGACGTTCTGCCTCTTTTCCTATGCTTTCAATGCAATTCCAGTCTACCTCCTGAAATCGGTTTCCTGCAATTCTGCCCCGCTTTCAAGTCCTCTTGGCAGCCTTACTTCAGTATATTTTTGGACGATAGTTGTCATTTATAACTCTGCAGGTTTGTGAATTACAGTGCCCCTGAGCTCCTTTCTTCAACTCGCTTTCTTGTGAGCTGGCCGCAACACCGCAGGATGGCTTCAGGCCCTAATCTGGTTCCGGCACGGCACGCTGAGCCTTTGGTTATTTCCTCTTCCTGGTGGGAAATGAGAGTTAAATTTGCCCGTCCAGACACCTCCAGCTAGTCTCTCATTGGTTCTCACTATTCCTGTTCATCTTCCGCAGAAATTGCAAACTGGGCCAAACAGGAGGTTAAAGGGACTGACTCTCCAAGTCGGGAGAGTGTTAGTAAAGCGTCTGGAATGTTGCACCCGAGTACCAGGGTACGAAAACTGAGACATATTTGAACACGTCTCCCGATCACATGGTTGATCATACTCTAGGTTCCACATGCATGTTTTAGCTGAAGGAAGAATACCTTAAACCTGGGTAGTTGAAACCCGTGGAATGGGTACCATGCAATATGACTTCAAAGGGTCTTCATTTGCTCACCGAACCTCTCCAATCCTATCACTGCTGCGTTTACGTCCCTGTACACATGCTTGATTCTCTTTCGGAGACATAGCAATCCATAGGTTTTAAGATACTTAAGAGTCAGGTACACTCTTAGGCGTTTAATATGCGGTGTTGAGTCCATTTCGTTGAGCAAGGAGTAGCTCTTGTCTATTCCATATTTGGCTTAAGGAACTTTATCTGTGCTCATTTCAATCTCTGGTTTTATGCAGCACCCCAACTCACCTTTCCCCTTAAACAAGCATAAGTTGGTTTTCTAAATTTGAGACCCTGTTCTGTTCTGTAATTCAGTTCCTGTGTAGCCAAGTTTACATTCCGTGTATTAGTGATATCTTATGATGTTTCTTTTTCTGTGTGACTTATTTCAGTTAGAATCATCGTACCTGAATCCACTCATTGTGCTGCTATGCGCCTGATGACATAGATTTCACTGCTGAGTGATACTGCATTGTACGTAAGTACCACAAGTTCTTTATCCATTTTTAACTTTCTGTGATATTGAACTTGTACGGTAAACGAGGTTCTTGTAAACAGAGGCGTCCCAAACATTGGGGTGGCTGTATCTTTCTGATTTTAATTTCCCTAAGTATAGGACCATAAGTGGAAGTGCCCTAGGCTCTGTTGCTTTGTTTTTTAGATGTGTCAGGAAACACCATACACTTCTCCCGAGTGTCTGTTGGCAATTTACATCCCGCCCATCAGCATAACAAGGCTCCCAGTTCTCCATGGCCTGTCCTGCCTTTCTGGATTTTACACTTTTTTCAGATGGCCCTTTTGACCGGGGGGAAGTGAGACTTCATTGTAGTGCAGATTTCCTTTGCAAGCTTGCTTGGTTGGCCAAAAAGGGCGTATGCGTTTTTTCCTGAATATATTCAGGAAAAAACGCATACGCCCTTTTTGGCCAAGTGCATCATTGTGGACGTTCTGCCTCTTTTCCTATGCTTTCGATGCAATTCCAGTCTACCTCCTGAAATCGGTTTCCTGCAATTCTGCCCCGCTTTCAAGTCCTCTTGGCAGCCTTACTTCAGTATATTTTTGGACGATAGTTGTCATTTATAACTCTGCAGGTTTGTGAATTACAGTGCCCCTGAGCTCCTTTCTTCAACTCGTTTTCTTGTGAGCTGGCCGCAACACCGCAGGATGGCTTCAGGCCCTAATCTGGTTCCGGCACGGCACGCTGAGCCTTTGGTTATTTCCTCTTCCTGGTGGGAAATGAGAGTTAAATTTGCCCGTCCAGACACCTCCAGCTAGTCTCTCATTGGTTCTCGCTATTCCTGTTCATCTTCCGCAGAAATTGCAAACTGGGCCAAACAGGAGGTTAAAGGGACTGACTCTCCAAGTCGGGAGAGTGTTAGTAAAGCGCCTGGAATGTTGCACCCGAGTACCAGGGTATGAAAACTGAGACATATTTGAACACGTCTCCCGATCACACGGTTGATCATACTCTAGGGTCCACATGCATGTTTTAGCTGAAGGAAGAATACCTTAAACCTGGGTAGTTGAAACCCGTGGAATGGGTACCATGCAATATGACTTCAAAGGGTCTTCATTTGCTCACCGAACCTCTCCAATCCTATCACTGCTGCGTTTACGTCCCTGTACACATGCTTGATTCTCTTTCGGAGACATAGCAATCCATAGGTTTTAAGATACTTAAGAGTCAGGTACATTCTTAGGCGTTTAATATGCGGTGTTGAGTCCATTTCGTTGAGCAAGGAGTAGCTCTTGTCTATTCCATATTTGGCTTAAGGAACTTTATCTGTGCTCATTTCAATCTCTGGTTTTATGCAGCACCCCAACTCACCTTTCCCCTTAAACAAGCATAAGTTGGTTTTCTAAATTTGAGACCCTGTTCTGTTCTGTAATTCAGTTCCTGTGTAGCCAAGTTTACATTCCGTGTATTAGTGATATCTTATGATGTTTCTTTTTCTGTGTGACTTATTTCAGTTAGAATCATCGTACCTGAATCCACTCATTGTGCTGCTACGGGCCTGATGACATAGATTTCACTGCTGAGTGATACTGCATTGTACGTAAGTACCACAAGTTCTTTATCCATTTTTCACTTTCTGTGATATTGAACTTGTACGGTAAACGAGGTTCTTGTAAACAGAGGCGTCCCAAACATTGGGGTGGCTGTATCTTTTTGATTTTAATTTCCCTAAGCTATAGGACCATAAGTGGAAGTGCCCTAGGCTCTGTTGCTTTGTTTTTTAGACGTTTCAGGAAACACCATACACTTCTCCCCAGTGTATGTTGGCAATTTACATCCCGCCCATCAGCATAACAAGGCTCCCAGTTCTCCATGGCCTGTCCTGCCTTTCTGGATTTTACACTTTTTTCAGATGGCCCTTTTGACCGGCGGGAAGTGAGACTTCATTGTAGTACAGATTTCCTTTGCAAGCTTGCTTGGTTGGCCAAAAAGGGCGTATGCGTTTTTTCCTGAATATATTCAGGAAAAAACGCATACGCCCTTTTTGGCCAAGTGCATCATTGTGGACGTTCTGCCTCTTTTCCTATGCTTTCAATGCAATTCCAGTCTACCTCCTGAAATCGGTTTCCTGCAATTCTGCCCCGCTTTCAAGTCCTCTTGGCAGCCTTACTTCAGTATATTTTTGGACGATAGTTGTCATTTATAACTCTGCAGGTTTGTGAATTACAGTGCCCCTGAGCTCCTTTCTTCAACTCGCTTTCTTGTGAGCTGGCCGCAACACCGCAGGATGGCTTCAGGCCCTAATCTGGTTCCGGCACGGCACGCTGAGCCTTTGGTTATTTCCTCTTCCTGGTGGGAAATGAGAGTTAAATTTGCCCGTCCAGACACCTCCAGCTAGTCTCTCATTGGTTCTCACTATTCCTGTTCATCTTCCGCAGAAATTGCAAACTGGGCCAAACAGGAGGTTAAAGGGACTGACTCTCCAAGTCGGGAGAGTGTTAGTAAAGCGTCTGGAATGTTGCACCCGAGTACCAGGGTACGAAAACTGAGACATATTTGAACACGTCTCCCGATCACATGGTTGATCATACTCTAGGTTCCACATGCATGTTTTAGCTGAAGGAAGAATACCTTAAACCTGGGTAGTTGAAACCCGTGGAATGGGTACCATGCAATATGACTTCAAAGGGTCTTCATTTGCTCACCGAACCTCTCCAATCCTATCACTGCTGCGTTTACGTCCCTGTACACATGCTTGATTCTCTTTCGGAGACATAGCAATCCATAGGTTTTAAGATACTTAAGAGTCAGGTACACTCTTAGGCGTTTAATATGCGGTGTTGAGTCCATTTCGTTGAGCAAGGAGTAGCTCTTGTCTATTCCATATTTGGCTTAAGGAACTTTATCTGTGCTCATTTCAATCTCTGGTTTTATGCAGCACCCCAACTCACCTTTCCCCTTAAACAAGCATAAGTTGGTTTTCTAAATTTGAGACCCTGTTCTGTTCTGTAATTCAGTTCCTGTGTAGCCAAGTTTACATTCCGTGTATTAGTGATATCTTATGATGTTTCTTTTTCTGTGTGACTTATTTCAGTTAGAATCATCGTACCTGAATCCACTCATTGTGCTGCTATGCGCCTGATGACATAGATTTCACTGCTGAGTGATACTGCATTGTACGTAAGTACCACAAGTTCTTTATCCATTTTTCACTTTCTGTGATATTGAACTTGTACGGTAAACGAGGTTCTTGTAAACAGAGGCGTCCCAAACATTGGGGTGGCTGTATCTTTCTGATTTTAATTTCCCTAAGTATAGGACCATAAGTGGAAGTGCCCTAGGCTCTGTTGCTTTGTTTTTTAGATGTGTCAGGAAACACCATACACTTCTCCCGAGTGTCTGTTGGCAATTTACATCCCGCCCATCAGCATAACAAGGCTCCCAGTTCTCCATGGCCTGTCCTGCCTTTCTGGATTTTACACTTTTTTCAGATGGCCCTTTTGACCGGGGGGAAGTGAGACTTCATTGTAGTGCAGATTTCCTTTGCAAGCTTGCTTGGTTGGCCAAAAAGGGCGTATGCGTTTTTTCCTGAATATATTCAGGAAAAAACGCATACGCCCTTTTTGGCCAAGTGCATCATTGTGGACGTTCTGCCTCTTTTCCTATGCTTTCGATGCAATTCCAGTCTACCTCCTGAAATCGGTTTCCTGCAATTCTGCCCCGCTTTCAAGTCCTCTTGGCAGCCTTACTTCAGTATATTTTTGGACGATAGTTGTCATTTATAACTCTGCAGGTTTGTGAATTACAGTGCCCCTGAGCTCCTTTCTTCAACTCGTTTTCTTGTGAGCTGGCCGCAACACCGCAGGATGGCTTCAGGCCCTAATCTGGTTCCGGCACGGCACGCTGAGCCTTTGGTTATTTCCTCTTCCTGGTGGGAAATGAGAGTTAAATTTGCCCGTCCAGACACCTCCAGCTAGTCTCTCATTGGTTCTCGCTATTCCTGTTCATCTTCCGCAGAAATTGCAAACTGGGCCAAACAGGAGGTTAAAGGGACTGACTCTCCAAGTCGGGAGAGTGTTAGTAAAGCGTCTGGAATGTTGCACCCGAGTACCAGGGTACGAAAACTGAGACATATTTGAACACGTCTCCCGATCACATGGTTGATCATACTCTAGGGTCCACATGCATGTTTTAGCTGAAGGAAGAATACCTTAAACCTGGGTAGTTGAAACCCGTGGAATGGGTACCATGCAATATGACTTCAAAGGGTCTTCATTTGCTCACCGAACCTCTCCAATCCTATCACTGCTGCGTTTATGTCCCTGTACACATGCTTGATTCTCTTTCGGAGACATAGCAATCCATAGGTTTTAAGATACTTAAGAGTCAGGTACATTCTTAGGCGTTTAATATGCGGTGTTGAGTCCATTTCGTTGAGCAAGGAGTAGCTCTTGTCTATTCCATATTTGGCTTAAGGAACTTTATCTGTGCTCATTTCAATCTCTGGTTTTATGCAGCACCCCAACTCACCTTTACCCTTAAACAAGCATAAGTTGGTTTTCTAAATTTGAGACCCTGTTCTGTTCTGTAATTCAGTTCCTGTGTAGCCAAGTTTACATTCCGTGTATTAGTGATATCTTATGATGTTTCTTTTTCTGTGTGACTTATTTCAGTTAGAATCATCGTACCTGAATCCACTCATTGTGCTGCTACGGGCCTGATGACATAGATTTCACTGCTGAGTGATACTGCATTGTACGTAAGTACCACAAGTTCTTTATCCATTTTTCACTTTCTGTGATATTGAACTTGTACGGTAAACGAGGTTCTTGTAAACAGAGGCGTCCCAAACATTGGGGTGGCTGTATCTTTTGGATTTTAATTTCCCTAAGCTATAGGACCATAAGTGGAAGTGCCCTAGGCTCTGTTGCTTTGTTTTTTAGATGTTTCAGGAAACACCATACACTTCTCCCGAGTGTCTGTTGGCAATTTACATCCCGCCCATCAGTATAACAAGGCTCCCAGTTCTCCATGGCCTGTCCTGCCTTTCTGGATTTTACACTTTTTTCAGATGGCCCTTTTGACCGGGGGGAAGTGAGACTTCATTGTAGTGCACATTTCCTTTGCAAGCTTGCTTGGTTGGCCAAAAAGGGCGTATGCGTTTTTTCCTGAATATATTCAGGAAAAAACGCATACGCCCTTTTTGGCCAAGTGCATCATTGTGGACGTTCTGCCTCTTTTCCTATGCTTTCAATGCAATTCCAGTCTACCTCCTGAAATCGGTTTCCTGCAATTCTGCCCCGCTTTCAAGTCCTCTTGGCAGCCTTACTTCAGTATATTTTTGGACGATAGTTGTCATTTATAACTCTGCAGGTTTGTGAATTACAGTGCCCCTGAGCTCCTTTCTTCAACTCGCTTTCTTGTGAGCTGGCCGCAACACCGCAGGATGGCTTCAGGCCCTAATCTGGTTCCGGCACGGCACGCTGAGCCTTTGGTTATTTCCTCTTCCTGGTGGGAAATGAGAGTTAAATTTGCCCGTCCAGACACCTCCAGCTAGTCTCTCATTGGTTCTCGCTATTCCTGTTCATCTTCCGCAGAAATTGCAAACTGGGCCAAACAGGAGGTTAAAGGTACTGACTCTCCAAGTCGGGAGAGTGTTAGTAAAGCGTCTGGAATGTTGCACCCGAGTACCAGGGTACGAAAACTGAGACATATTTGAACACGTCTCCCGATCACATGGTTGATCATACTCTAGGTTCCACATGCATGTTTTAGCTGAAGGAAGAATACCTTAAACCTGGGTAGTTGAAACCCGTGGAATGGGTACCATGCAATATGACTTCAAAGGGTCTTCATTTGCTCACCGAACCTCTCCAATCCTATCACTGCTGCGTTTATGTCCCTGTACACATGCTTGATTCTCTTTCGGAGACATAGCAATCCATAGGTTTTAAGATACTTAAGAGTCAGGTACATTCTTAGGCGTTTAATATGCGGTGTTGAGTCCATTTCGTTGAGCAAGGAGTAGCTCTTGTCTATTCCATATTTGGCTTAAGGAACTTTATCTGTGCTCATTTCAATCTCTGGTTTTATGCAGCACCCCAACTCACCTTTACCCTTAAACAAGCATAAGTTGGTTTTCTAAATTTGAGACCCTGTTCTGTTCTGTAATTCCGTTCCTGTGTAGCCAAGTTTACATTCCGTGTATTACTGATATCTTATGATGTTTCTTTTTCTGTGTGACTTATTTCAGTTAGAATCATCGTACCTGAATCCACTCATTGTGCTGCTACGGGCCTGATGACATAGATTTCACTGCTGAGTGATACTGCATTGTACGTAAGTACCACAAGTTCTTTATCCATTTTTCACTTTCTGTGATATTGAACTTGTACGGTAAACGAGGTTCTTGTAAACAGAGGCGTCCCAAACATTGGGGTGGCTGTATCTTTTTGATTTTAATTTCCCTAAGCTATAGGACCATAAGTGGAAGTGCCCTAGGCTCTGTTGCTTTGTTTTTTAGATGTTTCAGGAAACACCATACACTTCTCCCGAGTGTCTGTTGGCAATTTACATCCCGCCCATCAGCATAACAAGGCTCCCAGTTCTCCATGGCCTGTCCTGCCTTTCTGGATTTTACACTTTTTTCAGATGGCCCTTTTGACCGGGGGGAAGTGAGACTTCATTGTAGTGCAGATTTCCTTTGCAAGCTTGCTTGGTTGGCCAAAAAGGGCGTATGCGTTTTTTCCTGAATATATTCAGGAAAAAACGCATACGCCCTTTTTGGCCAAGTGCATCATTGTGGACGTTCTGCCTCTTTTCCTATGCTTTCGATGCAATTCCAGTCTACCTCCTGAAATCGGTTTCCTGCAATTCTGCCCCGCTTTCAAGTCCTCTTGGCAGCCTTACTTCAGTATATTTTTGGACGATAGTTGTCATTTATAACTCTGCAGGTTTGTGAATTACAGTGCCCCTGAGCTCCTTTCTTCAACTCGTTTTCTTGTGAGCTGGCCGCAACACCGCAGGATGGCTTCAGGCCCTAATCTGGTTCTGGCACGGCACGCTGAGCCTTTGGTTATTTCCTCTTCCTGGTGGGAAATGAGAGTTAAATTTGCCCGTCCAGACACCTCCAGCTAGTCTCTCATTGGTTCTCGCTATTCCTGTTCATCTTCCGCAGAAATTGCAAACTGGGCCAAACAGGAGGTTAAAGGGACTGACTCTCCAAGTCGGGAGAGTGTTAGTAAAGCGTCTGGAATGTTGCACCCGAGTACCAGGGTACGAAAACTGAGACATATTTGAACACGTCTCCCGATCACATGGTTGATCATACTCTAGGTTCCACATGCATGTTTTAGCTGAAGGAAGAATACCTTAAACCTGGGTAGTTGAAACCCGTGGAATGGGTACCATGCAATATGACTTCAAAGGGTCTTCATTTGCTCACCGAACCTCTCCAATCCTATCACTGCTGCGTTTATGTCCCTGTACACATGCTTGATTCTCTTTCGGAGACATAGCAATCCATAGGTTTTAAGATACTTAAGAGTCAGGTACACTCTTAGGCGTTTAATATGCGGTGTTGAGTCCATTTCGTTGAGCAAGGAGTAGCTCTTGTCTATTCCATATTTGGCTTAAGGAACTTTATCTGTGCTCATTTCAATCTCTGGTTTTATGCAGCACCCCAACTCACCTTTACCCTTAAACAAGCATAAGTTGGTTTTCTAAATTTGAGACCCTGTTCTGTTCTGTAATTCAGTTCCTGTGTAGCCAAGTTTACATTCCGTGTATTACTGATATCTTATGATGTTTCTTTTTCTGTGTGACTTATTTCAGTTAGAATCATCGTACCTGAATCCACTCATTGTGCTGCTATGCGCCTGATGACATAGATTTCACTGCTGAGTGATACTGCATTGTACGTAAGTACCACAAGTTCTTTATCCATTTTTCACTTTCTGTGATATTGAACTTGTACGGTAAACGAGGTTCTTGTAAACAGAGGCGTCCCAAACATTGGGGTGGCTGTATCTTTTTGATTTTAATTTCCCTAAGCTATAGGACCATAAGTGGAAGTGCCCTAGGCTCTGTTGCTTTGTTTTTTAGATGTTTCAGGAAACACCATACACTTCTCCCGAGTGTCTGTTGGCAATTTACATCCCGCCCATCAGCATAACAAGGCTCCCAGTTCTCCATGGCCTGTCCTGCCTTTCTGGATTTTACACTTTTTTCAGATGGCCCTTTTGACCGGGGGGAAGTGAGACTTCATTGTAGTGCAGATTTCCTTTGCAAGCTTGCTTGGTTGGCCAAAAAGGGCGTATGCGTTTTTTCCTGAATATATTCAGGAAAAAACGCATAAGCGCTTTTTGGCCAAGTGCATTCTTGTGGACCTTCTGCCTCTTTTCCTATGCTTTCAATGCAATTCCAGTCTACATCCTGAAATCGGTTTCCTGCAATTCTGCCCCGCTTTCAACTCCTTTTGGCAGCCTTACTTCAGTATATTTTTGGACGATAGCTGTCATTTATAACTCTGCAGGTTTGTGAATTACAGTGCCCCTGAGCTCCTTTCTTCAACTCGCTTTCTTGTGACCTGGCCGCAACACCGCAGGATGGCTTCAGGCCCTAATCTGGTTCCGGCACGGCACGCTGAGCCTTTGGTTAATTCCTCTTCCTGGTGGGAAATGAGAGTTAAATTTGCCCGTCCAGACACCTCCAGCTAGTCTCTCATTGGTTCTCGTTATTCCTGTTCATCTTCCGCAGAAATTGCAAACTGGGCCAAACAGGAGGTTAAAGGGACTGACTCTCCAAGTCAGGAGAGTGTTAGTAAAGCGTCTGGAATGTTGCACCCGAGTACCAGGGTACGAAAACTGAGACATATTTGAACACGTCCCCCGATCACATGGTTGATCATACTCTAGGTTCCACATGCATGTTTTAGCTGAAGGAAGAATACCTTAAACCTGGGTAGTTGAAACCCGTGGAATGGGTACCATGCAATATGACTTCAAAGGGTCTTCATTTGCTCACCGAACCTCTCCAATCCTATCACTGCTGCGTTTATGCCCCTGTACACACGCTTGATTCTCTTTCAGACATAGCCATCCATACGTTTTAAGATTCTTACTAGTCAGGTATATTCTTAGGCGTTTAATATGGGGTGTTGAGTCCATTTCGTTGAGCAAGGAGTAGCTCTTGTCTATTCCATATTTGGCTTAAGGAACTTTATCTGTGCTCATTTCAATCTCTGGTTTTATGCAGCACCCCAACTCACCTTTACCCTTAAGCAAGCATAAGTTGGTTTTCTAAATTGGAGACCCTGTTCTGTTCTGTAATTCAGTTCCTGAGTAGCCAAGTTTACATTCCGTGTATTACTGATATCTTATGATGTTTCTTTTTCTGTGTGACTTATTTCAGTTAGAATCATCATACCTGAATCCACTCATTGTGCTGCTAAGGGCCTGATGACATAGATTTCATTGCTGAGTGATATTGCATTGTACGTAAGTACCACAACTTCTTTATCCATTTTTCACTTTCTGCGATATTGAACTTGTACCGTAAACGAGGTTCTTGTAAACAGAGCCGTCCCAAACTTTGGGGTGGCTGTGTCTTTTTGATTTTAATTTCCCTAAGCTATAGGACCATAAGTGGAAGTGCCCTAGGCTCTGTTGCTTTGTTTTTTAGATGTTTCAGGAAACACCATACACTTCTCCAGAGTGGCTGTTGGCAATTTCCATCCCGCCCATCAGCATAAGAAGGCTCCCAGTTCTCCATGCCCTGTCGTGCCTTTATGGATTTTACACTTTTTTCAGATGGCCCTTTTGACCGGGGGGAAGTGAGACTTCATTGTAGTGCAGATTTCCTTTGCAAGCGTGCTTGGTTGGCCAAAAAGTGTGTATGCGTTTTTTCCTGAATATATTCAGGAAAAAACACATACGCCCTTTTTGGCCAAGTGCATCATTGTCGAGGTTCTGACTCTCTTCATATGTTTTCAATGCAATTCCAGTCTACCTCCTGAAATCGGTTTCCTGCACTTCTGCCTTGCTTTCAATGTCTCTTCATAGCCTTACCTCAATATATTTTTTGAAAATAGTTGGCCTTTATAACTCTGCAGGTTTTTGAATTGCGGTGGCCCTTAGCCCCACTTTTCAGCTCTTATTTTTGTGGTCTTGCCCCATAACCACAGGATTCCTTGAAGCCCTATTTTTCTTCTGGGGCACCTTGCTGTGCCTTTGGTTAATTCTTCTTACTGATGTGGCATTAGAGTGACATGTGCCCATTGAAACCGCTACAGCTTGTTTCTCACTGGTTCCCCCTATTCCCATTCATCCTCCACACTAACTGCAGACTGTGCGATACCAGAACTTAAAGGCATTGACTCCATGTGGGGATGTTGTTAGTAAAGCGGCTGGAATGTCGATCCGCAGCCCCAGGAGAGGAAAAATGAGGTGCGTTTTAGAAACCTTTCCCGATCATATGGTATACCAGTCGCTGGGTTTCCCAAGCATGGTTTAGCTGTAGGAAGATTCCCTTCAACCTGGAGTGTTGGGACCCTTGGACTGAGTAGCATGAAGTATTGCATTAAACTTTCGGCAGTTGCTCACCAAAGCTCACCAATCCTCTCAGCCCCAAGTGTCCGGCCTTATGTCTTATCCAGCTGTGGGTTTATATGTGGTCAATCCAGGTTGCATCACAGCCCCAGAGCGAATTTTGTAAGAATTTTTCTCTCTTTCATTGTTTCAGCGTTTTCTTTTTAAAATTTATTTCTATAATGGGGTTTAGCTCACTTTCACTGCTGTGTTTGTGCCGCTCTGCACACACTTGATTCCCTTATGGAGATATATCAATACATGGGTTTTAAGATTCTTATTACTCAGATATATTTCTCTGCGGTGTATAGGGTGTGTTGAGGCCAGTTCATTGAGCAAGGTGTAGATCTTGTCTAATACATATTTGGTTTATTGAACGCTATCTGTGCTAATTTCAAACTCTGGTTTTATGCATCACCCCACCTCTCCTTTCCCCTTAAGCTGACATAAGTGTGTTTTCTAAATGTGAGACACTGTTCTGTTCTGTAATTCATTTCTTGTGCAGCCATATTTACCCTCCCTCTATAAGTGATATCTTATGATATGTTTCTTTTTCTGTTTGACTTATTTCAAGTAGTATTATCGGACCTAAATCCACTCTTTATCCTTCTACTAGCCTTATTACATTGATTTCATGGTGAAGAGATATTCCATTGTACATAAGTACCACATCTTCTTTATCCATTGTTCTCTTTCCTGGGATATTTAAGGTGTACTGAAGTTGAGGTTCTTGTAAACAGAGTAGCCCTAAACTGTGGTGTGCTTGTGTCTTGTTGATTTTTAGACTTCCCTAGATATACTCCCATGATTGGAAGTGTCCTATGCTCTGTAGCTCTGTTTTTTAGATGATTTAGGAACCACCATACACTTCTCCAGAGTGGCTCTCGGCAGTTCACACACTGCCCATCAGCGTATAAAGGCTCCCTGTTCTCCATGGCCTGTCCTGCCTTTCTGGATTTTACACTTTTTTAGGATGGCCCTTTTGACCGGTGGGAAGTGAGACTTCTTTATTGTGCACATTTGCATTGCTTACTTGCTTCGTTGCCCATAAAGTGCGTATGCGTTTTTTCCTGGATATAATCAGGAAAAAACGCATACGCCCTTTTGGGCCAACTGCATCATTGTCGAAATTCTGCCGCTTTTCATGTGCGTTAAAGACGAGTCCAATCTATCTCTTGAAATCTGTTTCTTGCAATTCTGTCTTGCATTCAGATCCTCTTCTTTGCCTTACCTCAACATATTTTTGGACATTAGTTTTCATTTATAACTCTGCAGGTTTGTGAATTGCAGTGACCCTGAGCTCCATTTTTTAAGTTGCTCTTTTGTGAGCTGTCCTCAAACCCGCAGGATTGCTTCAGGCCCTATTTTGGCTCCGGCGAGGCAGGCTGAGCCTTTCTTTAATTCTTATTCTTAATGGGAAATTAGAGTGATATGTGCCCGTCCAAACCCCTACAACTATTCTCTCATTGGTTCCCCCTCTTCCCGTTCATCCTCCTCACAATTTGCAAAATGTGTGAAACAGAAGTTTAAATGTGCTGATTCTCCAAGTGGGGAGATTCTAAGTAACATGGCTGGAATGGTGAACAGGAGCACCAGGAGAGGATAAATGAGGTGCATTTTAGACACATCTCCCGATCACATGGTGTACAGTCCTCTGGGTTTTCCATGCATGTTTTAGCTGTAGGAAGATCCCTTGAACCTGCAGATTTGGGACCCATTGAATGGGTACCAGGTAGTATTACTTTAAAGGGTGTGCATTTCCTCACCCAACCTCACATTTCTCTTAGCGCAAACAGTTTCCAGCCTTATGTCTCATCCTGCTGTGGGTCTAGATGTGTTCAATCCATGTTGCATCACCGTCCCTGAGGAAAAGTTGTAAGAGGTTTTCTCTGTCTCTCTGTCGTTTATTTTTTTCAATTTATTACTATATTGGTTACAGCTGATTTTCAAAGCTCTGTTTCTTGCTGCTGTACATCCACTTGATTCACGTACAGAGAGTCATCAATAAATTCTTTTTCAGATTCTTACCAGTCGTATATATTCTTTTCCGGTGACTTGAGTGTGCTGAGTGCAGTTCTTTTAGCTACCGTGTAGGCCTTGTTGATTATCAGTTTGGTATTTGGAATGGTATCTTTGCTAATTTCAACCTCCTGGATGATGCCTCACCCCTCCCCACCTTTCCCGTTTAGCAGCCTTATGCGTGTTTTCTACATATTTGACTATGTTTTTGTTTTGTAATTTATTTCATGTGTAGCCATTTTGGATTCCACCTTTAAGTGATATCTTATGATATGTGTCTTTTTCTTTTTGAATTCTGTCACTTAGAATGATCATACGTAACTCCTCCGGAGTTGTTACAACTGGCCATATTTCATTGATTTCCAGGCTGAATAATATTCCACTCTACCTAAGTACCACATCTCTATCCATTTTTTCCCTCCAGAGACATTTAAGTTATATCCTAGTCGAGGATCTTTTAAACAGAGAGGGGGTAAACATTGGGGTGCCTGTGTCCTCTCGATTTTTGTTTTTCCCAAGATATACGCCCATGAGTGCAAGTGCCCTATGCTCTGTAGCTCATTTTTTAGATGCTTTAGTAAACACAATACACTTCTCCAGAATGGCCGTTGGCAATATACATTTTCACTATAAGTCTCACAGGGCTCCCTCTTCTCGTTGCCCTGTCCTGCATTTCTGTTGTTTACGCTTTATGAGGATGGCTCTTCTGACTGATGCGAAGTGATATCTTTTGTAGTATTGACTTCCAGTGCCCACCTGTTTGGTTGGCTAAAAAAGTGTATGCCCTTTTCTTGAATATATACAGAAAAAAACGCATACACCCTTTTTGGCCAACTGCAATGTTGGCAATGTTGGCAATGTTCAGCTCCTTTTCTTGTGCTTAATGGCGAGTCCTTTCTACCTCCTCAAATCCCTTTCCTGCCATTCTCCCTTGCTTACAAGTCCTTTTCTCTGACTTTCCTCAAGACATTTTTCAGTGATGGATATTTTCAACTCTGCAGTTTTGTGAATTTTACTGCCCCTGAGTTCCATTGTTCAACTTGTGTTTATGGGAACTGGCCACAAAGCAGCGGGATTTCCTCAAGCCCTATACTGTTTCCATGGGCAACCCTAGCCTTTGGTCAATTCGTCTTCCTGATTGGAAATTAGAGTGACATGTGCCTGTCTGAACACCTAGGACTTGTCTCTCATTGTTCCTCATCCTTCCGCTTCATCCTCTGGACAAATTCCAAACTGTACGCAACAGGATGTTGACAGTGCTGACATCTCCAAGTGGGGAGACTGTTAGTAAAGACGCTGGAGGGGTGAACCCGAGCACCAGGAGATGAGGAGATGAGATGCCTTTTCCAAACTCTTCCCGATCAGACGGTATACCATCCTCTGGGTGTGACAGACATGTTTTAGCAGTAGGAAGAGTCCCATTCATGTAAGGAGAACACCAGGGCTTTTTCAAAATCAGTGTCTCCCCGAAACCCAAACTGGGGAAGTTTTTAAGCTACGGCTACACATATGTTCATTAAGGGCCTTGGGAAGTAGGCAGAGTCCAAACTTTAGATGATTGAAGTCTTCAGGGTCAGAAGCACTCACCACCAGCTTCCCTTAGGCTACAATTTAACTATCATTGATAGATGATGTCAATAAAAATATCTATTCTTTTTCAGATTATTTCCCCTTATAGGTTATTGCAAAATGTTGAGTGTAGTTCCCTGTGCTATACAGTAGTTCCTTGTTGATGATCTATTTTATACATAGCAGTGTGTATGTGTTAATTCCAAACTGTTAATTTATCCCTCCTCCCACCTTTCCCCTTTGGTAATAATAAATTATAAGATTTTATACTTCTCAGAAATGGGGGAGCTGAAAGAGAGGTATCATTTTCAATGGAAAAGCATTTAAAACAAGATTGAAAGTTTAACCAAGATTATTAGATGTACATCCTTGGAAAGAAATCACTTCGTTTCTCTAATATTGACCTGACAAATAAGACAAACCTTTTCACTGAACTTGCTTATAAAAAGTGATGGAAATATCAAATGGAAGTGTTAGAAACATCTTATTTTACCCGAGCCTTATACACTGTTCTATGTTAACTACAGTTTGGCTCACACATCTGTTCATTGAGGTTACAATAGTCTCAATTTCTGTTACTGATCCTCCAGAGTGGACCCCAACAAGTGTCCCCCTGCCCAGTGTCATTGGGGCCAACAGATCGAGACTGAGTTTGGTTCACAAGCAAAGGAAACTTTATATTTTGATCAGAGAATGGAGAGGTGAGAGCATGCACTACCCCGTGGGCTGTGGGCTGGGCTGCTGTGTAGAGATCCTGTCAGAGTCAGTGGGAGGGAGGGAGGCGGCAGAGCTCTCGAGGGCCGGGTTGGCTGTAGCTCAGGCTCTATATCGTGGAGTCTGCACTGGGCCCCAGGAGCTGAGGTGTCGACCCAGCCATTCTGCACTAGGAAATCTGGTCTGAAGTGCCGGGTGTGGAACCTCTGCATGCGGGACCCTAGGAGCACGTGAAATTAGACAAAGCACAAAGGATAAAAAAGGTTAGACTTGACTTTATTGCCCAGATTCTATTTTTATCTCCCAGGGATTTTTAATGGGCTTTGCTGGGGACAAACCCCTCCTCTGCCTTTTGTCCCGTTCCTCATTCTTGGAGTGCTGAGGGTGCAGACCCTTCTTCTGTAACTGCTGAGTGCTGAGTTGGGAGCCCTCATACCCTGGGGCGAGGGTCAGAGCTTCTCCCCAGCAGCCTCCCGGTGACGTTGATTGTCCCCAGGACCCCTGCCTCCCTGCTCGTCCACCTGAGCACCAGCATTGGAAGTGTTATAGATTCTAATGACCTTTAAGGGTCCAGGAAAGAGATGTGCAGAGACGCTGTGGGGGCCGGTTTCACCCCGCCCCACATTTGTTCGGCCACCTTAGGCTGACCGTTTCTGCCAGCCTAGATGCTCTGACCAGTAGTCTGCGCTTTCTTCAATTAGGCCCCTGAATTAACGTACAAACAGCACCAGGTGTCAGAGCCCTGCCCGTTCAACTCCCAGACAGTCCAGGGTCAGTGGTGATAAGGACCATGATGGCTACTGAGTCAACAGCCTTTTGAAGTAAACAGGAGTCCAGCCGGTCTTATTGGCCACCATCATCACGGTGTCTGTAGGCTTTTCTATGGTGACAGTGTGGTATACTGTTCCCCCGCCAAGATTATTAGCTCCCCTCTGGGTGCAGTAAGTCCTGCAAGCAGTAGTCTACTCTTTTGGGACACACTCTTGTTGTTTTATGAGAGAAACTCCAGGTCAAGTGATGTTCACACGAGTCGTCATGGTGCCCTGTTGCCCCCGGTTATCTCTCTGGATGTTGGAGTTGGAGGGCCTCCTCACTCGAGGTCGGTGTGCCCACGGAGCGAACCCTGCAACTTCAGGGCATGGTTGGTGGTTAGGATCACCACGTGGGGTCCTTTTCCCGTAGGAGGGAGGTGGCCTTTTGGGCTGCTGATTTCCAGGTTTTTAGATACCGCCAGTATCTTGGCCAGATGTGGCAGTGGGCCAAGCTCCTTAGTGACCGTAGTTTATCCTACCTGGATGGCATTCTTGCATTGTTCCATTTCAAGTGGTCCCAGTTTTTGCACTAATTCTCCAATGGCGATTCACCTTTCACCGGGAATGTAAAGGTCAAAGGGTTTAGCTAAATTAGGGAGTTCCAGGGCAAGGGTCTCAATTGACTGCTCTTTCCATTCTTGAAAGGCCACTTCTGGATTCTATTCAAAAGGATCATCATCTTTTCCTTTCAGTGTTTCATATAGAGGCCCAGCTAGTAGACTGTAGTTAGGGATCCAGAAGCAGCAAACCCTGGCCTCCCCAGGAACCCCTAAGCTGTCTTCTAGTTTTAGAAAGGGGTAAGGCTGAAAATGGTTTCTTCCCTTTCCTGGGATGGGCTTCTCTGACCTTGTGTGAGAATGAAGCCCAGGCAGGTCACCGCAGTCTGTGATATTTGAGCTTTTTCTTGGACAACTTCTATCCTTTATTGGCTTGGTAGTTCAGAGGCCTCCTTAGTAGGGCTGGCGATCAGAATGTCGTCTGCATATTGAAGGAGGGTTTCCTTTTCCAGAGGTAGAACTTTTAGGTCTTTAGCTAAGCTTTCCCCAAAGACGGTGTGGGAATTTTTACACCCTTGGGGCCAGACGGCCCGGAAGTATTGTTTTAGTTGTATGTTGAGTCCTGCCACTCACAAGCCAAAATTTCTTGTGACTCTGGGACTAATGGAATACAAAAGAAGGCATCATTGAAGACTAATACAGAATACCATGTCCTGGTGGTTGGTAGAATGACCAGCAGGGTGTAGGAATTAGGAGCAACTGGAGGTATATCCTCGGTGGCTTCACTGACTGTCCTGACATCCTTTACCAGGTCCCCAGCAGCCCATGGGGCTCTCGTGGTCAGACCAATCGCAGAATATGGAGCTCACCTGGGCAGGTACCCCACCCCCACCCCAGCCCACGGGGCTCTTGTGATCAGGCCCCTCCCAGGATACAGAGCTACCCTTGCAGGTACCGTGGCAGGGCTGGGCACACAGGAACCGTGCACATAGCCCTCATTGCAGAGCACCCCCAGCTCACCTGTCGCTCAGAGCTGACACAGAGCACCTCAGAGCAGGACTTGAACTAACAAACAGCAGCTGCGACAGGTCTGTGACCCTGGGCATCACTCCGTGAGGCCTCCCTCCACCTGGTCTTCCAGAGACTTCCACTGCACCCGGGGCACCAGGCCTCTGTCTCCAACCACCACCCACCCCTCCTTTCCCTGACTCCTGGGTTCCTCTCATTAGGAGAGGGTTTTCTTGAAGTTGTCTCCCACTCATGGGCCAGATAAAATGATTAGAAAACAAGCCAAAGCTGCAGCCCCTTGTCTATCCTGACTCTCAGGAGCCCACACCTGTTCCTTGGACCTGGCCGGTTCAGCAAGTTCCATTTTCTGCAACTGTGAGCCCCTGAGGGGTGATGATTGGCTGACCTGGGCAGCCTTACCGTGCCGGCCAGCCCTCCCCAGGTGTGCCTGGGTTGAGATCAATATAAATACCACTCCAGGCAGCAAGAGCCCCTGCAGCCGTGCCTGACGCCATTTTCTCTGCCCTGTCAGCAGTCTCGGGGCTGGGCTGGTGGGAGGGAGTGAGAGGCCACGGCTTTGTGGGTGGCCCAGTGTGAGTGGGGCTCTGCTGGACTTTCTGCAGCAGTTGCCAGGCTGCCACCTGCTAAAGAAGAGGATGTGTCACCCATACCTGCTGCTGGAATTTCTCCCTGGGCAGAGGTGAGGAAGGAAAAAAGCAGTGGGGGCAGGGACAGGACGGGTATCTCAGGCAGGGAAATGGAAATCTTCCAGAAGAGCACCCAGGGCCAGGACCATCCTGGCTGGCCTGCAGGCACCAAGTCGGCCGGCATGCTGTCACTCGTGTGGCTCTATGGCCCTTCCTCTAGGCTTTCAAGTCCTTGTATATATTCAGGTGTTTTACCTGGGACGGGTGGGAATAGTTCAGCAGCAACTGGCCTGGGGCTCAGCTCACGTTTACTCACAGATGCCTCGGCACGGTGCCCCAGCTTTGCAATGAGGACGCTTGTTGCGTGGGGGCTGCTGGCTGAATGGGAGACGATTCCCCACCACTGACCAACTTCAGAATTGTTTACAACTGGAGCAAGTGCCCTGATACGGTTTTCCTCTGTGTAACTGGTGGGTTCTGTGTTTTTTTCTCTTTTTCGTTTTTGGTTCAAGGTAGATTTTATTCCTCTTTTTTGTATTTACAGATATAAGCATGGAAATAATTTATTCATATAAATACATGTATGTGCAGGGAATAATTGTTTTTTCTGTTTTATTTTTTAAATTTTATTTCTTTTTAATTTTGAATTTTATTTTATATTTTTATACAGCAGGTTCTTATTGGTTATCTATTTTATACATATAAATGTATACATGCCAATCCCAGTCTCTCAACTCCTCCCACCACCACCCCCCCAACAGCTTTCCCCCCTTGTTGTCCATACGTTTGTTGTCTACATCTGTTGCTCTATTTATGCCTTGCAAAATGGTTAATCTGTACAGTTTTTCTAGGTTCCACATATATGCATGAATATACCAGATTTGTTTTTCTCTTTCTGACTTACTTCACTCTGTATGACAGTCTCTAGATCCATCGACGTCTCTACAAATGACCCAATTTCATTCCTTTTCATGGCTTAGTAATATTCCATTTTATATATGTACCACAGCTTTATGCATTCGTCTGTCTGTGGGCATTTAGGTTGCTTCCATTACCTCGATATTGTAAATAGTGATGCAATGAACATTGCGGTGAATGACTCTTTTTGATTTATGGTTTTGTCTGGGTATATGTCCAGTACTGGGATTGCTGTATCATATGGTAATTCTATTGTTAGTTTCTTAAGAAATTCCATATTGTTCTCCATAATGACTGTATCAATTTATATTCCCAACAATAGTGGAAGAGGGTTCCTTTTCTCCACACCCTTTCCAGCATTTTTTGTTTGTAGATTTTCTATGATGCCTATTCTACCAGGTGTGAGGTGATACCTCATTGTTGAATCCATTTCGTTGAGCAAGGGGTAGGTCTTGTCTATTACATATTTGGCTTATGGAACGGTATCTGTGCTAATTTCAAACTCTGCTTTTATGCAGCACCCCAACTCACCTTCCCCCTTAAGCAAGCATAAGTTGGTTTTCTAAATTTGAGACCCTGTTCTGTTTTGTAATTCAGTTCATGTGTAGCCAAGTTCACATTCCATGTATTAGTGATACCTTATGATGTTTCTTTTTCTGTGTGACTTATTTCACTTAGAATCATCGTGCCTCAATCCACTCATTATGCTGGTACGGGCCTGGTGACATAGATTACATTGCTGAGTGGTATTCTGTTGTACATAAGTACCGCAACTTCTTTATCCATTATTTGCTCTCTGGGATATTTAACTTGTGCCGCAGAAGAGATTCCTGTAAAAAGAGCCGTCCCAAATTTTGGGGTGGCTGTGTCTTTTTGATTTTAATTTCCCTAAGCTATAGGACCATAAGTGGAAGTGCCCTAGGCTCTGTTGCTTTGTTTTTTAGATGTTTCAGGAAACACCATACACTTCTACAGAGCGGCTGTTGGGAATTTACATCCCGCCCATCAGCATAACAATGCTCCCAGTTCTCCGTGGCCTGTTCTGCCTTTCTGGATTTTACACTTTTTTCAGATGGCCCTTTTGACCGGGGGGGGGGGGGGAAGTGAGACTTCATTGTAGTGCAGATTTCCTTTGCAAGCTTGCTTGGTTGGCCAAAAAGGGCATATGGGTTTTCTCCTGAATATATTCAGGAAAAAACACATACGCCCTTTTTGGCCAAGTGCATCATTGTCGACGTTCTTCCTCTTTTCCTGTGTTTTAAATGCAATCCAATTCCGATTCCTCCTGAAATCGGTTTCCTGCAATTCTGCCCCGCATTCAAGTCCTCTTGGCAGCCCTACTTCAGTATATTTTCGGACAATAGCTGTCATTTATAAATCTGCAGGTTTGTGAATTACAGTGCCCCTGAGCTCCTTTCTTCAACTCGCTTTCTTTTGAGCTGGCCACAACACCGCAGGATTGCTTCAGGCCCTAATCTGGTTCTGGCACGGCATGCTGAGCCTTTGGTTTATTCCTCTTCCCTGTGGGAAATGAGAGTTAAATTTGCCCGTCCAGACACCTCCAGCTAGTCTCTCATTGGTTCTCGCTATTCCTGTTCATCTTCCGCAGAAATTGCAAACTGGGCCAAACAGGAGGTTAAAGGGACTGACTCTCCAAGTTGGGAGAGTGTTAGTAAAGCGTCTGGAATGTTGCACCCGAGTACCAGGGAACGAAAAGTGAGACACATTTGAACACGTTTCTCGATCACACGGTGGATCATACTCTGGGTTCCACATGCATGTTTTAGCTGAAGGAAGAATCTCTTAAACCTGGAGAGTTGAGACCCATGGAATGGGTTCCATGCAATATGACTTCAAAGGGTCTGCATTTGCTCACCGAACCTCACCAATCTTATGAGCCCCAAGTGTCCAGCCTTATGTGTCACCCAGCTCTGGGTGTAGATATGGTAAATGCAGGTTGCATCAGAAGCCTTGAATGAATTACTTAAGTATTGCTCTCTATTTCACTGTCATTGTGTTTTGTTTAAGAAATTTATTTTTAATATGGGATTTAGCTGATTTTCACTGCTTTAATGCCGCTGTACACACTCTTGATTCTCTTACAGAGATATATAAATCCATTGCTTTTATGATTCTTACTAGGCAGGTATATTCCTAGGCGTTGAATATGGGGTGTTGAGTCCATTTCGTGAGCAAGGAGTAGCTCTTGTCTATTCCATATTTGCCTTATAGAACGTTATCTGTGCTCATTTCAATCTCTGGTTTTATGCAGCACCCCAACTCACCTTTCCCCTTAAGCAAGCATAAGTTGGTTTTCTAAATTTGAGACCCTGTTCTGTTTTGGAATTCAGTTCCTGTGTAGCCAAGTTTACATTCCGTGTATTAGTGATATCTTATGATGTTTCTTTTTCTGTGTGACTTATTTCAGTTAGAATCATCATACCTGAATCCACTCATTATGCTGCTACGGGCCTGATGACATAGATTTCATTGCTGAGTGATACTGCATTGTACGTAAGTACCACAAGTTCTTTATCCATTTTTCACATTCTGTGATATTGAACTTGTACGGTAAACGAGGTTCTTGTAAACAGAGGCGTCCCAAACTTTGGGGTGGCTGTGTCTTTTTTATTTTAATTTCCCTAAGCTATAGGACCATAAGTGGAAGTGCCCTAGGCTCTGTTGCTTTGTTTTTTAGATGTTTCAGGAAACACCATACACTTCTCCCAAGTGGCTGTTGGCAATTTACATCCCGCCCATCAGCATAACAAGGCTCCCAGTTCTCCATGGCCTGTCCTGCCTTTCTGGATTTTACACTTTTTTCAGATGGCCCTTTTGACCGGGGGGAATTGAGACTTCATTGTAGTGCAGATTTCCTTTGCAAGCTTGCTTGGTTGGCCAAAAAGGGCGTATGCGTTTTTTCCTGAATATATTCAGGATAAAACGCATACGCCCTTTTTGGCCAAGTGCATCATTGTGGACGTTCTGCCTCTTTTCCTATGCTTGAAATGCAATTCCAGTCTACCTCCTGAAATCGGTTTCCTGCAATTCTGCCCCGCTTTCAACTCCTCTAGGCAGCCTTACTTCAGTATATTTTTGGACGATAGCTGTCATTTATAACTCTGCAGGTTTGTGAATTACAGTGCCCCTGAGCTCCTTTCTTCAACTCGCTTTCTTGTGAGCTGGCCGCAACACCGCAGGATGGCTTCAGGCCCTAATCTGGTTCCGGCACGGCACGCTGAGCCTTTGGTTATTTCCTCTTCCTGGTGGGAAATGAGAGTTAAATTTGCCCGTCCAGACACCTCCAGCTAGTCTCTCATTGGTTCTCCCTATTCCTGTTCATCTTCCGCAGAAATTGCAAACTGGGCCAAACAGGAGGTTAAAGGGACTGACTCTCCAAGTCGGGAGAGTGTTAGTAAAGCGTCTGGAATGTTGCACCCGAGTACCAGGGTACGAAAACTGAGACATATTTGAACCCGTCTCCCGATCACATGGTTGATCATACTCTAGGTTCCACATGCATGTTTTAGCTGAAGGAAGAATACCTTAAACCTGGGTAGTTGAAACCCGTGGAATGGGTACCATGCAATATGACTTCAAAGGGTCTTCATTTGCTCACCGAACCTCTCCAATCCTATCACTGCTGCGTTTATGCCCCTGTACCCACGCTTGATTCTCTTTCAGACATAGCCATCCATACGTTTTAAGATTCTTACTAGTCAGGTATATTCTTAGGCGTTTAATATGGGGTGTTGAGTCCATTTCGTTGAGCAAGGAGTAGCTCTTGTCTATTCCATATTTGGCTTAAGGAACTTTATCTGTGCTCATTTCAATCTCTGGTTTTATGCAGCACCCCAACTCACCTTTCTCCTTAAGCAAGCATAAGTTGGTTTTCTAAATTTGAGACCCTATTCTGTTCTGTAATTCAGTTCCTGTGTAGCCAAGTTTACATTCCATGTATTACTGATATCTTATGATGTTTCTTTTCCTGTGTGACTTATTTCAGTTAGAATCATCGTACCTGAATCCACTCATTGTGCTACTAAGGGCCTGATGACATAGATTTCATTGCTGAGTGATACTGCTTTGTAAGTAAATACCACAACTTCTTTATCCATTTTTCAATTTCTGCGATGTTGAACTTGTACTGTAAACGAGGTTCTTGTAAACAGAGGCGTCCCAAACTTTGGGGTGGCTGTGTCTTCTTGATTTTAATTTCCCTAATCTATAGGACCATAAGTGGAAGTGCCCTAGGCTCTGTTGCTTTGTTTTTTAGATGTTTCAGGAAACACCATACACTTCTCCCGAGTGTCTGTTGGCAATTTACATCCCGCCCATCAGCATAACAAGGCTCCCAGTTCTCCATGGCCTGTCCTGCCTTTCTGGATTTTACACTTTTTTCAGATGGCCCTTTTGACCGGGGGGAAGTGTGACTTCATTGTAGTGCAGATTTCCTTTGCAAGCTTGCTTGGTTGGCCAAAAAGGGCGTATGCGTTTTTTCCTGAATATATTCAGGAAAAAACGCATACGCCCTTTTTGGCCAAGTGCATCATTGTGGACGTTCTACATCTTTTCCTATGCTTTCAATGCAATTCCAATCTACCTCCTGAAATCGGTTTCCTGCAATTCTGCCCCGCTTTCAAGTCCTCTTGGCAGCCTTACTTCAGTATATTTTTGGACGATAGCTGTCATTTATAACTCCTCAGGTTTGTGAATTACAGTGTCCCTGAGCTCCTTTCTTCAACTCGCTTTCTTTTGAGCTGGCCGCAACACCGCAGGCTGGCTTCAGGCCCTAATCTGGTTCCGGCACGGCACGCTGAGCCTTTGGTTATTTCCTCTTCCTGGTGGGAAATGAGAGTTAAATTTGCCCATCCAGACACCTCCAGCTAGTCTCTCATTAGTTCTCCCTATTCCTGTTCATCTTCCGCAGAAATTGCAAACTGGGCAAAACAGGAGGTTAAAGGCCCTGACTCTCCAAGTGCAGAGAGTGTTAGTAAAGCGTCTGGAATGTTGCACCCGAGTACCAGGGTACGAAAACTGAGACATATTTGAACACGTCTCCCGTTCACACGGTTGATCATACTCTGGGTTCCACATGCATGATTTAGCTGAAGGAAGAATACCTTAAACCTGGAGAGTTGAGACCTGTGGAATGGGTACCAGGCTATATGACTTCAAAGGGTCTTCATTTGCTCACCGAACCTCTCCAATCCTATCACTGCTGAGTTTATGCCCCTGTACACATGCTTGATTCTCTTTCGGAGACATAGCAATCCATAGGTTTTAAGATACTTACTAGTCAGGTACATTCTTAGGCGTTTAATATGCGGTGTTGAGTCCATTTCATTGAGCAAGGAGTAGCTCTTGTCTATTCCATATTTGGCTTAAGGAACTTTATCTGTGCTCATTTCAATCTCTGGTTTTATGCAGCAGCCCAACTCACCTTTCCCCTTAAGCAAGCATAAGTTGGTTTTCTAAATTTGAGACCCTGTTCTGTTCTGTAATTCAGTTCCTGTGTAGCCAAGTTTACATTCCGTGTATTACTGATATCTTATGATGTTTCTTTTTCTGTGTGACTTATTTCAGTTAGAATCACCATACCCGAATCCACTCATTGTGCTGCTATGGGCCTGGTGACATAGATTTCATTGCTGAGTGATATTGCATTGTACATGAGTACCACAACTTCTTTCTCCATTTTTCACTTTCTGTGATATTGAACTTGTACTGTAAACGAGGTTGTTGTAAACAGAGCCGTCCCAAACTTTGGGGTGGCTGTGTCTTTTTGATTTTAATTTCCCTAAACTATAGGACCATAAGTGGAAGTGCCCTAGGCTCTGTTGCTTTGTTTTTTAGATGTTTCAGGAAACACCATTCACTCCTCCCGAGTGTCTGTTGGCAATGTACATCCCGCCCATCAGCATAACAAGGCTCCCAGTTCTCCATGGCCTGTCCTGCCTTTCTGGATTTTACACTTTTTTCAGATGGCCCTTTTGACCGGGGGGAAGTGAGACTTCATTGTAGTGCAGATTTCTTTTGCAAGCTTGCTTGGTTGGCCAAAAAGGGCGTATGCGTTTTTTCCTGAATATATTCAGGAAAAAACGCATACGCCCTTTTTGGCCAAGTGCATCATTGTGGACGTTCTGCCTCTTTTCCTATGCTTGAAATGCAATTCCAGTCTACCTCCTGAAATCGGTTTCCTGCAATTCTGCCCCGCTTTCCACTCCTCTAGGCAGCCTTACTTCAGTATATTTTTGGACGATAGCTGTCATTTATAACTCTGCAGGTTTGTGAATTACAGTGCCCCTGAGCTCCTTTCTTCAACTCGCTTTCTTGTGAGCTGGCCACAACACCGCAGGATTGCTTCAGGCCCTAATCTGGTTCCGGCACGTCATGCTGAGCCTTTGGTTAATTCCGCTTCCTGGTGGGAAATGAGAGTTAAATTTGCCCGTCCAGACACCTCCAGCTAGTCTCTCATTGGTTCTCCGTATTCCTGTACATGTTCCGCAGAAATAGCAAACTGGGCCAAACAGGAGGTTAAAGGCACTGACTCTCCAAGTGGGGAGAGTGTTAGTAAAGCGTCTGGAATGTTGCACCCGAGTACCAGGGTACGAAAACTGAGACATATCTGAACACGTCTCCCGATCACGTGGTTGATCATACTCTGGGTTCCACATAAATGTTTTAGCTGAAGGAAGAATACCTTAAACCTGGGTAGTTGAAACCCGTGGAATGGGTACCATGCAATATGACTTCAAAGGGTCTTCATTTGCTCACCGAACCTCTCCAATCCTATCACTGCTGTGTTTATGCCCCTGTACACACGCTTGATTCTCTTTCAGACATAGCCATCCATACGTTTTAAGATTCTTACTAGTCAGGTATATTCTTAGGCGTTTAATATGGGGTGTTGAGTCCATTTCGTTGAGCAAGGAGTAGCTCTTGTCTATTACATATTTGGCTTATAGAACGTTATCTGTGCTCATTTCAATCTCTGGTTTTATGCAGCACCCCAACTCACCTTTACCCTTAAGCAAGCATAAGTTGGTTTTCTAAATTGGAGACCCTGTTCTGTTCTGTAATTCAGTTCCTGTGTAGCCAAGTTTACATTCCGTGTATTACTGATATCTTATGATGTTTCTTTTTCTGTGTGACTTATTTCAGTTAGAATCATCATACCTGAATCCACTCATTGTGCTGCTAAGGGCCTGATGACATAGATTTCATTGCTGAGTTATATTGCCTTGTATGTAAGTACCACAACTTCTTTATCCATTTTTCACTTTCTGTGATATTGAACTTGTACCGTAAACGAGGTTCTTGTAAACAGAGCCGTCCCAAACTTTGGGGTGGCTGTGTCTTTTTAATTTTAATTTCCCTAATCTATAGGACCATAAGTGGAAGTGCCCTAGGCTCTGTTGCTTTGTTTTTTAGATGTTTCAGGAAACACCATACACTTCTCCAGAGTGGCTGTTGGCAATTTACATCCCGCCCATCAGCATAAGAAGGCTCCCAGTTCTCCATACCCTGTCGTGCTTTAATGGATTTTACACTTTTTTCAGATGGCCCTTTTGACCAGGTGGAAGTGAGACTTCATTGTAGTGCACATTTCCTTTGCAAGCTTGCTTGGTTGGCCAAAAAGTGTGTATGCGTTTTTTCCTGAATATATTCAGGAAAAAACACATACGCCCTTTTTGGCCAAGTGCATCATTGTCGAGGTTCTGACTCTCTTCATATGTTTTCAATGCAATTCCAGTCTACCTCCTGAAATCGGTTTCCTGCAATTCTGCCTTGCTTTCAATGTCTCTTCATAGCCTTACCTCAATATATTTTTTGAAAATAGTTGGCCTTTATAACTGCAGGATTTGAATTGCAGTGGCCCTTAGCCCCACTTTTCAGCTCTTATTTTTGTGGTCTTGCCCCATAACCACAGGATTTCTTGAAGCCCTATTTTTCTTCTGGGGCACCTTGCTGTGCCTTTGGTTAATTCTTCTTACTGATGTGGCATTAGAGTGACATGTGCCCATTTAACCGCTACAGCTTGTTTCTCACTGGTTCCCCCTATTCCCATTCATCCTCCACACTAACTGCAGACTGTGCGATACCAGAACTTAAAGGCATTGACTCCTTGTGGGGATGTTGTTAGTAAAGCGGCTGGAATGTCGATCCGCAGCCCCAGGAGAGGAAAAATGAGGTGCGTTTTAGAAACCTTTCCCGATCATATGGTATACCAGTCACTGGGTTTCCCAAGCATGGTTTAGCTGTAGGAAGATTCCCTTCAACCTGGAGTGTTGGGACCCTTGGACTGAGTAGCATGAAGTATTGCATTAAACTTTCGGCAGTTGCTCACCAAAGCTCACCAATCCTCTCAGCCCCAAGTGTCCAGCTTTATGTCTTATCCAGCTGTGGGTTTATATGTGGTCAATCCAGGTTGCATCACAGCCCCTGAGCGAATTTTGTAAGAATTTTTCTCTCTTTCATTGTTTCAGCGTTTTCTTTTTAAAATTTATTTCTATAATGGGGTTTAGCTCATTTTCACTGCTGTGTTTGTGCCGCTCTGCACACACTTGATTCCCTTATGGAGATATATCAATACATGGGTTTTAAGATTCTTATTACTCAGATATATTTCTCTGCGGTGTATAGGGTGTGTTGAGGCCAGTTCATTGAGCAAGGTGTAGATCTTGTCTAATACCTATTTGGTTTATTGAACGGTATCTGTGTTAATTTCAAACTCTGGTTTTATGCATCACCCCACCTCTCCTTTCCCCTTAAGCTGACATAAGTGTGTTTTCTAAATGTGAGACACTGTTCTGTTCTGTAATTCATTTCTTGTGCAGCCATATTTACCCTCCCTCTATAAGTGATATCTTATGATATGTTTCTTTTTCTGTTTGACTTATTTCAAGTAGTATTATCGGACCTAAATCCACTCTTTATCCTTCTACTAGCCTTATTACATTGATTTCATGGTGAAGAGATATTCCATTGTACATAAGTACCACATCTTCTTTATCCATTGTTCTCTTTCCTGGGATATTTAAGGTGTACTGAAGTTGAGGTTCTTGTAAACAGAGTAGCCCTAAACTGTGGTGTGCTTGTGTCTTGTTGATTTTTAGACTTCCCTAGATATACTCCCATGATTGGAAGTGTCCTATGCTCTGTAGCTCTGTTTTTTAGATGATTTAGGAACCACCATACACTTCTCCAGAGTGGCTCTCGGCAGTTCACACACTGCCCATCAGTGTATAAAGGCTCCCTGTTCTCCATGGCCTGTCCTGCCTTTCTGGATTTTACACTTTTTTAGGATGGCCCTTTTGACCGGTGGGAAGTGAGACTTCTTTGTTGTGCACATTTGCATTGCTTACTTGCTTCGTTGCCCATAAAGTGCGTATGCGTTTTTTCCTGGATATAATCAGGAAAAAACGCATACGCCCTTTTGGGCCAACTGCATCATTGTCGAAATTCTGCCGCTTTTCATGTGCATTAAAGACGAGTCCAATCTATCTCTTGAAATCTGTTTCTTGCAATGCTGTCTTGCATTCAGATCCTCTTCTTTGCCTTACCTCAACATATTTTTGGACATTAGTTTTCATTTATAACTCTGCAGGTTTGTGAATTGCAGTGACCCTGAGCTCCATTTTTTAAGTTGCTCTTTTGTGAGCTGTCCTCAAACCCGCAGGATTGCTTCAGGCCCTATTTTGGCTCCGGCGAGGCAGGCTGAGCCTTTCTTTAATTCTTATTCTTAATGGGAAATTAGAGTGATATGTGCCCGTCCAAACCCCTACAACTATTCTCTCATTGGTTCCCCCTCTTCCCGTTCATCCTCCTCACAATTTGCAAAATGTGTGAAACAGAAGTTTAAATGTGCTGATTCTCCAAGTGGGGAGATTCTAAGTAACATGGCTGGAATGGTGAACAGGAGCACCAGGAGAGGATAAATGAGGTGCATTTTAGACACATCTCCCGATCACATGGTGTACAGTCCTCTGGGTTTTCCATGCATGTTTTAGCTGTAGGAAGATCCCTTGAACCTGCAGATTTGGGACCCATTGAATGGGTACCAGGTAGTATTACTTTAAAGGGTGTGCATTTCCTCACCCAACCTCACATTTCTCTTAGCGCAAACAGTTTCCAGCCTTATGTCTCATCCTGCTGTGGGTCTAGATGTGTTCAATCCATGTTGCATCACCGTCCCTGAGGAAAAGTTGTAAGAGGTTTTCTCTGTCTCTCTGTCGTTTATTTTTTTCAATTTATTACTATATTGGTTACAGCTGATTTTCAAAGCTCTGTTTCTTGCTGCTGTACATCCACTTGATTCACGTACAGAGAGTCATCAATAAATTCTTTTTCAGATTCTTACCAGTCGTATATATTCTTTTCCGGTGACTTGAGTGTGCTGAGTGCAGTTCTTTTAGCTACCGTGTAGGCCTTGTTGATTATCAGTTTGGTATTTGGAATGGTATCTTTGCTAATTTCAACCTCCTGGATGATGCCTCACCCCTCCCCACCTTTCCCGTTTAGCAGCCTTATGCGTGTTTTCTACATATTTGACTATGTTTTTGTTTTGTAATTTATTTCATGTGTAGCCATTTTGGATTCCACCTTTAAGTGATATCTTATGATATGTGTCTTTTTCTTTTTGAATTCTGTCACTTAGAATGATCATACGTAACTCCTCCGGAGTTGTTACAACTGGCCATATTTCATTGATTTCCAGGCTGAATAATATTCCACTCTACCTAAGTACCACATCTCTATCCATTTTTTCCCTCCAGAGACATTTAAGTTATATCCTAGTCGAGGATCTTTTAAACAGAGAGGGGGTAAACATTGGGGTGCCTGTGTCCTCTCGATTTTTGTTTTTCCCAAGATATACGCCCATGAGTGCAAGTGCCCTATGCTCTGTAGCTCATTTTTTAGATGCTTTAGTAAACACAATACACTTCTCCAGAATGGCCGTTGGCAATATACATTTCCACTATAAGTCTCACAGGGCTCCCTCTTCTCGTTGCCCTGTCCTGCATTTCTGTTGTTTACGCTTTATGAGGATGGCTCTTCTGACTGATGCGAAGTGATATCTTTTGTAGTATTGACTTCCAGTGCCCACCTGTTTGGTTGGCTAAAAAAGTGTATGCCCTTTTCTTGAATATATACAGAAAAAAACGCATACACCCTTTTTGGCCAACTGCAATGTTGGCAATGTTGGCAATGTTCAGCTCCTTTTCTTGTGCTTAATGGCGAGTCCTTTCTACCTCCTCAAATCCCTTTCCTGCCATTCTCCCTTGCTTACAAGTCCTTTTCTCTGACTTTCCTCAAGACATTTTTCAGTGATGGATATTTTCAACTCTGCAGTTTTGTGAATTTTACTGCCCCTGAGTTCCATTGTTCAACTTGTGTTTATGGGAACTGGCCACAAAGCAGCGGGATTTCCTCAAGCCCTATACTGTTTCCATGGGCAACCCTAGCCTTTGGTCAATTCGTCTTCCTGATTGGAAATTAGAGTGACATGTGCCTGTCTGAACACCTAGGACTTGTCTCTCATTGTTCCTCATCCTTCCGCTTCATCCTCTGGACAAATTCCAAACTGTACGCAACAGGATGTTGACAGTGCTGACATCTCCAAGTGGGGAGACTGTTAGTAAAGACGCTGGAGGGGTGAACCCGAGCACCAGGAGATGAGGAGATGAGATGCCTTTTCCAAACTCTTCCCGATCAGACGGTATACCATCCTCTGGGTGTGACAGACATGTTTTAGCAGTAGGAAGAGTCCCATTCATGTAAGGAGAACACCAGGGCTTTTTCAAAATCAGTGTCTCCCCGAAACCCAAACTGGGGAAGTTTTTAAGCTACGGCTACACATATGTTCATTAAGGGCCTTGGGAAGTAGGCAGAGTCCAAACTTTAGATGATTGAAGTCTTCAGGGTCAGAAGCACTCACCACCAGCTTCCCTTAGGCTACACTTTAACTATCATTGATAGATGATGTCAATAAAAATATCTATTCTTTTTCAGATTATTTCCCCTTATAGGTTATTGCAAAATGTTGAGTGTAGTTCCCTGTGCTATACAGTAGTTCCTTGTTGATGATCTATTTTATACATAGCAGTGTGTATGTGTTAATTCCAAACTGTTCATTTATCCCTCCTCCCACCTTTCCCCTTTGGTAATAATAAATTATAAGATTTTATACTTCTCAGAAATGGGGGAGCTGAAAGAGAGGTATCATTTTCAATGGAAAAGCATTTAAAACAAGATTGAAGGTTTAACCAAGATTATTAGATGTACATCCTTGGAAAGAAATCACTTCGTTTCTCTAATATTGACCTGACAAATAAGACAAACCTTTTCACTGAACTTGCTTATAAAAAGTGATGGAAATATCAGATGGAAGTGTTAGAAACATCTTATTTTACCCGAGCCTTATACACTGTTCTATGTTAACTACAGTTTGGCTCACACATCTGTTCATTGAGGTTACAATAGTCTCAATTTCTGTTACTGATCCTCCAGAGTGGACCCCAACAAGTGTCCCCCTGCCCAGTGTCATTGGGGCCAACAGATCGAGACTGAGTTTGGTTCACAAGCAAAGGAAACTTTATATTTTGATCAGAGAATGGAGAGGTGAGAGCATGCACTACCCCGTGGGCTGTGGGCTGGGCTGCTGTGTAGAGATCCTGTCAGAGTCAGTGGGAGGGAGGGAGGCGGCAGAGCTCTCGAGGGCCAGGTTGGCTGTAGCTCAGGCTCTATATCGTGGAGTCTGCACTGGGCCCCAGGAGCTGAGGTGTCGACCCAGCCATTCTGCACTAGGAAATCTGGTCTGAAGTGCCGGGTGTGGAACCTCTGCATGCGGGACCCTAGGAGCACGTGAAATTAGACAAAGCACAAAGGATAAAAAAGGTTAGACTTGACTTTATTGCCCAGATTCTATTTTTATCTCCCAGGGATTTTTAATGGGCTTTGCTGGGGACAAACCCCTCCTCTGCCTTTTGTCCCGTTCCTCATTCTTGGAGTGCTGAGGGTGCAGACCCTTCTTCTGTAACTGCTGAGTGCTGAGTTGGGAGCCCTCATACCCTGGGGCGAGGGTCAGAGCTTCTCCCCAGCAGCCTCCCGGTGACGTTGATTGTCCCCAGGACCCCTGCCTCCCTGCTCGTCCACCTGAGCACCAGCATTGGAAGTGTTATAGATTCTAATGACCTTTAAGGGTCCAGGAAAGAGATGTGCAGAGACGCTGTGGGGGCCGGTTTCACCCCGCCCCACATTTGTTCGGCCACCTTAGGCTGACCGTTTCTGCCAGCCTAGATGCTCTGACCAGTAGTCTGCGCTTTCTTCAATTAGGCCCCTGAATTAACGTACAAACAGCACCAGGTGTCAGAGCCCTGCCCGCTCAACTCCCAGACAGTCCAGGGTCAGTGGTGATAAGGACCATGATGGCTACTGAGTCAACAGCCTTTTGAAGTAAACAGGAGTCCAGCCGGTCTTATTGGCCACCATCATCACGGTGTCTGTAGGCTTTTCTATGGTGACAGTGTGGTATACTGTTCCCCCGCCAAGATTATTAGCTCCCCTCTGGGTGCAGTAAGTCCTGCAAGCAGTAGTCTACTCTTTTGGGACACACTCTTGTTGTTTTATGAGAGAAACTCCAGGTCAAGTGATGTTCACACGAGTCGTCATGGTGCCCTGTTGCCCCTGGTTATCTCTCTGGATGTTGGAGTTGGAGGGCCTCCTCACTCGAGGTCGGTGTGCCCACGGAGCGAACCCTGCAACTTCAGGGCATGGTTGGTGGTTAGGATCACCACGTGGGGTCCTTTTCCCTTAGGAGGGAGGTGGCCTTTTGGGCTGCTGATTTCCAGGTTTTTAGATACCGCCAGTATCTTGGCCAGATGTGGCAGTGGGCCAAGCTCCTTAGTGACCGTAGTTTATCCTACCTGGATGGCATTCTTGCATTGTTCCATTTCAAGTGGTCCCAGTTTTTGCACTAATTCTCCAATGGCGATTCACCTTTCACCGGGAATGTAAAGGTCAAAGGGTTTAGCTAAATTAGGGAGTTCCAGGGCAAGGGTCTGAATTGACTGCTCTTTCCATTCTTGAAAGGCCACTTCTGGATTCTATTCAAAAGGATCATCATCTTTTCCTTTCAGTGTTTCATATAGAGGCCCAGCTAGTAGACTGTAGTTAGGGATCCAGAAGCAGCAAACCCTGGCCTCCCCAGGAACCCCTAAGCTGTCTTCTAGTTTTAGAAAGGGGTAAGGCTGAAAATGGTTTCTTCCCTTTCCTGGGATGGGCTTCTCTGACCTTGTGTGAGAATGAAGCCCAGGCAGGTCACCGCAGTCTGTGATATTTGAGCTTTTTCTTGGACAACTTCTATCCTTTATTGGCTTGGTAGTTCAGAGGCCTCCTTAGTAGGGCTGGCGATCAGAATGTCGTCTGCATATTGAAGGAGGGTTTCCTTTTCCAGAGGTAGAACTTTTAGGTCTTTAGCTAAGCTTTCCCCAAAGACGGTGTGGGAATTTTTACACCCTTGGGGCCAGACGGCCCGGAAGTATTGTTTTAGTTGTATGTTGAGTCCTGCCACTCACAAGCCAAAATTTCTTGTGACTCTGGGACTAATGGAATACAAAAGAAGGCATCATTGAAGACTAATACAGAATACCATGTCCTGGTGGTTGGTAGAATGACCAGCAGGGTGTAGGAATTAGGAGCAACTGGAGGTATATCCTCGGTGGCTTCACTGACTGTCCTGACATCCTTTACCAGGTCCCCAGCAGCCCATGGGGCTCTCGTGGTCAGACCAATCGCAGAATATGGAGCTCACCTGGGCAGGTACCCCACCCCCACCCCAGCCCACGGGGCTCTTGTGATCAGGCCCCTCCCAGGATACAGAGCTACCCTTGCAGGTACCGTGGCAGGGCTGGGCACACAGGAACCGTGCACATAGCCCTCATTGCAGAGCACCCCCAGCTCACCTGTCGCTCAGAGCTGACACAGAGCACCTCAGAGCAGGACTTGAACTAACAAACAGCAGCTGCGACAGGTCTGTGACCCTGGGCATCACTCCGTGAGGCCTCCCTCCACCTGGTCTTCCAGAGACTTCCACTGCACCCGGGGCACCAGGCCTCTGTCTCCAACCACCACCCACCCCTCCTTTCCCTGACTCCTGGGTTCCTCTCATTAGGAGAGGGTTTTCTTGAAGTTGTCTCCCACTCATGGGCCAGATAAAATGATTAGAAAACAAGCCAAAGCTGCAGCCCCTTGTCTATCCTGACTCTCAGGAGCCCACACCTGTTCCTTGGACCTGGCCGGTTCAGCAAGTTCCATTTTCTGCAACTGTGAGCCCCTGAGGGGTGATGATTGGCTGACCTGGGCAGCCTTACCGTGCCGGCCAGCCCTCCCCAGGTGTGCCTGGGTTGAGATCAATATAAATACCACTCCAGGCAGCAAGAGCCCCTGCAGCCGTGCCTGACGCCATTTTCTCTGCCCTGTCAGCAGTCTCGGGGCTGGGCTGGTGGGAGGGAGTGAGAGGCCACGGCTTTGTGGGTGGCCCAGTGTGAGTGGGGCTCTGCTGGACTTTCTGCAGCAGTTGCCAGGCTGCCACCTGCTAAAGAAGAGGATGTGTCACCCATACCTGCTGCTGGAATTTCTCCCTGGGCAGAGGTGAGGAAGGAAAAAAGCAGTGGGGGCAGGGACAGGACGGGTATCTCAGGCAGGGAAATGGAAATCTTCCAGAAGAGCACCCAGGGCCAGGACCATCCTGGCTGGCCTGCAGGCACCAAGTCGGCCGGCATGCTGTCACTCGTGTGGCTCTATGGCCCTTCCTCTAGGCTTTCAAGTCCTTGTATATATTCAGGTGTTTTACCTGGGACGGGTGGGAATAGTTCAGCAGCAACTGGCCTGGGGCTCAGCTCACGTTTACTCACAGATGCCTCGGCACGGTGCCCCAGCTTTGTAATGAGGACGCTTGTTGCGTGGGGGCTGCTGGCTGAATGGGAGACGATTCCCCACCACTGACCAACTTCAGAATTGTTTACAACTGGAGCAAGTGCCCTGATACGGTTTTCCTCTGTGTAACTGGTGGGTTCTGTGTTTTTTTCTCTTTTTCGTTTTTGGTTCAAGGTAGATTTTATTCCTCTTTTTTGTATTTACAGATATAAGCATGGAAATAATTTATTCATATAAATACATGTATGTGCAGGGAATAATTGTTTTTTCTGTTTTATTTTTTAAATTTTATTTCTTTTTAATTTTGAATTTTATTTTATATTTTTATACAGCAGGTTCTTATTGGTTATCTATTTTATACATATAAATGTATACATGCCAATCCCAGTCTCTCAACTCCTCCCACCACCACCCCCCCAACAGCTTTCCCCCCTTGTTGTCCATACGTTTGTTGTCTACATCTGTTGCTCTATTTATGCCTTGCAAAATGGTTAATCTGTACAGTTTTTCTAGGTTCCACATATATGCGTGAATATACCAGATTTGTTTTTCTCTTTCTGACTTACTTCACTCTGTATGACAGTCTCTAGATCCATCGACGTCTCTACAAATGACCCAATTTCATTCCTTTTCATGGCTTAGTAATATTCCATTTTATATATGTACCACAGCTTTATGCATTCGTCTGTCTGTGGGCATTTAGGTTGCTTCCATTACCTCGATATTGTAAATAGTGATGCAATGAACATTGCGGTGAATGACTCTTTTTGATTTATGGTTTTGTCTGGGTATATGTCCAGTACTGGGATTGCTGTATCATATGGTAATTCTATTGTTAGTTTCTTAAGAAATTCCATATTGTTCTCCATAATGACTGTATCAATTTATATTCCCAACAATAGTGGAAGAGGGTTCCTTTTCTCCACACCCTTTCCAGCATTTTTTGTTTGTAGATTTTCTATGATGCCTATTCTACCAGGTGTGAGGTGATACCTCATTGTTGAATCCATTTCGTTGAGCAAGGGGTAGGTCTTGTCTATTACATATTTGGCTTATGGAACGGTATCTGTGCTAATTTCAAACTCTGCTTTTATGCAGCACCCCAACTCACCTTCCCCCTTAAGCAAGCATAAGTTGGTTTTCTAAATTTGAGACCCTGTTCTGTTTTGTAATTCAGTTCATGTGTAGCCAAGTTCACATTCCGTGTATTAGTGATACCTTATGATGTTTCTTTTTCTGTGTGACTTATTTCACTTAGAATCATCGTGCCTCAATCCACTCATTATGCTGGTACGGGCCTGGTGACATAGATTTCATTGCTGAGTGGTATTCTGTTGTACATAAGTACCGCAACTTCTTTATCCATTATTTGCTCTCTGGGATATTTAACTTGTGCCGCAGAAGAGATTCCTGTAAAAAGAGCCGTCCCAAATTTTGGGGTGGCTGTGTCTTTTTGATTTTAATTTCCCT
>NW_027207787.1:0-95000 GCF_963455315.2 Globicephala melas
GGGTAGTTGAAACCCGTGGAATGGGTACCATGCAATATGACTTCAAAGGGTCTTCATTTGCTCACCGAACCTCTCCAATCCTATCACTGCTGCGTTTATGTCCCTGTACACATGCTTGATTCTCTTTCGGAGACATAGCAATCCATAGGTTTTAAGATACTTAAGAGTCAGGTACATTCTTAGGCGTTTAATATGCGGTGTTGAGTCCATTTCGTTGAGCAAGGAGTAGCTCTTGTCTATTCCATATTTGGCTTAAGGAACTTTATCTGTGCTCATTTCAATCTCTGGTTTTATGCAGCACCCCAACTCACCTTTCCCCTTAAGCAAGCATAAGTTGGTTTTCTAAATTTGAGACCCTGTTCTGTTCTGTAATTCAGTTCCTGTGTAGCCAAGTTTACATTCCGTGTATTAGTGATATCTTATGATGTTTCTTTTTCTGTGTGACTTATTTCAGTTAGAATCATCGTACCTGAATCCACTCATTGTGCTGCTAAGGGCCTGATGACATAGATTTCATTGCTGAGTGATACTGCTTTGTAAGTAAATACCACAAATTCTTTATCCATTTTTCAATTTCTGCGATGTTGAACTTGTACTGTAAACGAGGTTCTTGTAAACAGAGGCGTCCCAAACTTTGGGGTGGCTGTGTCTTTTTGATTTTAATTTCCCTAAGCTATAGGACCATAAGTGGAAGTGCCCTAGGCTCTGTTGCTTTGTTTTTTAGATGTTTCAGGAAACACCATACACTTCTCCAGAGTGGCTGTTGGCAATTTATATCCCGCCCATCAGCATAAGAAGGCTCCCAGTTCTCCATGCCCTGTCGTGCCTTTATGGATTTTACACTTTTTTCAGATGGCCCTTTTGACCAGGTGGAAGTGAGACTTCATTGTAGTGCAGATTTCCTTTGCAAGCTTGCTTGGTTGGCCAAAAAGTGTGTATGCGTTTTTTCCTGAATATATTCAGGAAAAAACACATACGCCCTTTTTGGCCAAGTGCATCATTGTCGAGGTTCTGACTCTCTTCATATGTTTTCAATGCAATTCCAGTCTACCTCCTGAAATCGGTTTCCTGCAATTCTGCCTTGCTTTCAATGTCTCTTCATAGCCTTACCTCAATATATTTTTTGAAAATAGTTGGCCTTTATAACTCTGCAGGTTTTTGAATTGCGGTGGCCCTTAGCCCCACTTTTCAGCTCTTATTTTTGTGGTCTTGCCCCATAACCACAGGATTCCTTGAGGCCCTATTTTTCTTCTGGGGCACCTTGCTGTGCCTTTGGTTAATTCTTCTTACTGATGTGGCATTAGAGTGACATGTGCCCATTGAAACCGCTACAGCTTGTTTCTCACTGGTTCCCCCTATTCCCATTCATCCTCCACACTAACTGCAGACTGTGCGATACCAGAACTTAAAGGCATTGACTCCATGTGGGGATGTTGTTAGTAAAGCGGCTGGAATGTCGATCCGCAGCCCCAGGAGAGGAAAAATGAGGTGCGTTTTAGAAACCTTTCCCGATCATATGGTATACCAGTCGCTGGGTTTCCCAAGCATGGTTTAGCTGTAGGAAGATTCCCTTCAACCTGGAGTGTTGGGACCCTTGGACTGAGTAGCATGAAGTATTGCATTAAACTTTCGGCAGTTGCTCACCAAAGCTCACCAATCCTCTCAGCCCCAAGTGTCCAGCCTTATGTCTTATCCAGCTGTGGGTTTATATGTGGTCAATCCAGGTTGCAATCCAGGTTGCATCACAGCCCCTGAGCGAATTTTGTAAGAATTTTTCTCTTTCATTGTTTCAGCGTTTTCTTTTTAAAATTTATTTCTATAATGGGGTTTAGCTCATTTTCACTGCTGTGTTTGTGCCGCTCTGCACACACTTGATTCCCTTATGGAGATATATCAATACATGGGTTTTAAGATTCTTATTACTCAGATATATTTCTCTGCGGTGTATAGGGTGTGTTGAGGCCAGTTCATTGAGCAAGGTGTAGATCTTGTCTAATACCTATTTGGTTTATTGAACGGTATCTGTGCTAATTTCAAACTCTGGTTTTATGCATCACCCCACCTCTCCTTTCCCCTTAAGCTGACATAAGTGTGTTTTCTAAATGTGAGACACTGTTCTGTTCTGTAATTCATTTCTTGTGCAGCCATATTTACCCTCCCTCTATAAGTGATATCTTATGATATGTTTCTTTTTCTGTTTGACTTATTTCAAGTAGTATTATCGGACCTAAATCCACTCTTTATCCTTCTACTAGCCTTATTACATTGATTTCATGGTGAAGAGATATTCCATTGTACATAAGTACCACATCTTCTTTATCCATTGTTCTCTTTCCTGGGATATTTAAGGTGTACTGAAGTTGAGGTTCTTGTAAACAGAGTAGCCCTAAACTGTGGTGTGCTTGTGTCTTGTTGATTTTTAGACTTCCCTAGATATACTCCCATGATTGGAAGTGTCCTATGCTCTGTAGCTCTGTTTTTTAGATGATTTAGGAACCACCATACACTTCTCCAGAGTGGCTCTCGGCAGTTCACACACTGCCCATCAGCGTATAAAGGCTCCCTGTTCTCCATGGCCTGTCCTGCCTTTCTGGATTTTACACTTTTTTAGGATGGCCCTTTTGACCGGTGGGAAGTGAGACTTCTTTGTTGTGCACATTTGCATTGCTTGCTTGCTTCGTTGCCCATAAAGTGCGTATGCGTTTTTTCCTGGATATAATCAGGAAAAAACGCATACGCCCTTTTGGGCCAACTGCATCATTGTCGAAATTCTGCCGCTTTTCATGTGCATTAAAGACGAGTCCAATCTATCTCTTGAAATCTGTTTCTTGCAATTCTGTCTTGCATTCAGATCCTCTTCTTTGCCTTACCTCAACATATTTTTGGACGTTAGTTTTCATTTATAACTCTGCAGGTTTGTGAATTGCAGTGACCCTGAGCTCCATTTTTTAAGTTGCTCTTTTGTGAGCTGGCCTCAAACCCGCAGGATTGCTTCAGGCCCTATTTTGGCTCCGGCGAGGCAGGCTGAGCCTTTCTTTAATTCTTATTCTTAATGGGAAATTAGAGTGATATGTGCCCGTCCAAACCCCTACAACTATTCTCTCATTGGTTCCCCCTCTTCCCGTTCATCCTCCTCACAATTTGCAAAATGTGTGAAACAGAAGTTTAAATGTGCTGATTCTCCAAGTGGGGAGATTCTAAGTAACATGGCTGGAATGGTGAACAGGAGCACCAGGAGAGGATAAATGAGGTGCATTTTAGACACATCTCCCGATCACATGGTGTACAGTCCTCTGGGTTTTCCATGCATGTTTTAGCTGTAGGAAGATCCCTTGAACCTGCAGATTTGGGACCCATTGAATGGGTACCAGGTAGTATTACTTTAAAGGGTGTGCATTTCCTCACCCAACCTCACATTTCTCTTAGCGCAAACAGTTTCCAGCCTTATGTCTCATCCTGCTGTGGGTCTAGATGTGTTCAATCCATGTTGCATCACCGTCCCTGAGGAAAAGTTGTAAGAGGTTTTCTCTGTCTCTCTGTCGTTTATTTTTTTCAATTTATTACTATATTGGTTACAGCTGATTTTCAAAGCTCTGTTTCTTGCTGCTGTACATCCACTTGATTCACGTACAGAGAGTCATCAATAAATTCTTTTTCAGATTCTTACCAGTCGTATATATTCTTTTCTGGTGACTTGAGTGTGCTGAGTGCAGTTCTTTTAGCTACCGTGTAGGCCTTGTTGATTATCAGTTTGGTATTTGGAATGGTATCTTTGCTAATTTCAACCTCCTGGATGATGCCTCACCCCTCCCCACCTTTCCCGTTTAGCAGCCTTATGCGTGTTTTCTACATATTTGACTATGTTTTTGTTTTGTAATTTATTTCATGTGTAGCCATTTTGGATTCCACCTTTAAGTGATATCTTATGATATGTGTCTTTTTCTTTTTGAATTCTGTCACTTAGAATGATCATACGTAACTCCTCCGGAGTTGTTACAACTGGCCATATTTCATTGATTTCCAGGCTGAATAATATTCCACTCTACCTAAGTACCACATCTCTATCCATTTTTTCCCTCCAGAGACATTTAAGTTATATCCTAGTCGAGGATCTTTTAAACAGAGAGGGGGTAAACATTGGGGTGCCTGTGTCCTCTCGATTTTTGTTTTTCCCAAGATATACGCCCATGAGTGCAAGTGCCCTATGCTCTGTAGCTCATTTTTTAGATGCTTTAGTAAACACAATACACTTCTCCAGAATGGCCGTTGGCAATATACATTTCCACTATAAGTCTCACAGGGCTCCCTCTTCTCCTTGCCCTGTCCTGCATTTCTGTTGTTTACGCTTTATGAGGATGGCTCTTCTGACTGATGCGAAGTGATATCTTTTGTAGTATTGACTTCCAGTGCCCACCTGTTTGGTTGGCTAAAAAAGTGTATGCCCTTTTCTTGAATATATACAGAAAAAAACGCATACACCCTTTTTGGCCAACTGCAATGTTGGCAATGTTGGCAATGTTCAGCTCCTTTTCTTGTGCTTAATGGCGAGTCCTTTCTACCTCCTCAAATCCCTTTCCTGCCATTCTCCCTTGCTTACAAGTCCTTTTCTCTGACTTTCCTCAAGACATTTTTCAGTGATGGATATTTTCAACTCTGCAGTTTTGTGAATTTTACTGCCCCTGAGTTCCATTGTTCAACTTGTGTTTATGGGAACTGGCCACAAAGCAGCGGGATTTCCTCAAGCCCTATACTGTTTCCATGGGCAACCCTAGCCTTTGGTCAATTCGTCTTCCTGATTGGAAATTAGAGTGACATGTGCCTGTCTGAACACCTAGGACTTGTCTCTCATTGTTCCTCATCCTTCCGCTTCATCCTCTGGACAAATTCCAAACTGTACGCAACAGGATGTTGACAGTGCTGACATCTCCAAGTGGGGAGACTGTTAGTAAAGACGCTGGAGGGGTGAACCCGAGCACCAGGAGATGAGGAGATGAGATGCCTTTTCCAAACTCTTCCCGATCAGACGGTATACCATCCTCTGGGTGTGACAGACATGTTTTAGCAGTAGGAAGAGTCCCATTCATGTAAGGAGAACACCAGGGCTTTTTCAAAATCAGTGTCTCCCCGAAACCCAAACTGGGGAAGTTTTTAAGCTACGGCTACACATATGTTCATTAAGGGCCTTGGGAAGTAGGCAGAGTCCAAACTTTAGATGATTGAAGTCTTCAGGGTCAGAAGCACTCACCACCAGCTTCCCTTAGGCTACACTTTAACTATCATTGATAGATGATGTCAATAAAAATATCTATTCTTTTTCAGATTATTTCCCCTTATAGGTTATTGCAAAATGTTGAGTGTAGTTCCCTGTGCTATACAGTAGTTCCTTGTTGATGATCTATTTTATACATAGCAGTGTGTATGTGTTAATTCCAAACTGTTAATTTATCCCTCCTCCCACCTTTCCCCTTTGGTAATAATAAATTATAAGATTTTATACTTCTCAGAAATGGGGGAGCTGAAAGAGAGGTATCATTTTCAATGGAAAAGCATTTAAAACAAGATTGAAGGTTTAACCAAGATTATTAGATGTACATCCTTGGAAAGAAATCACTTCGTTTCTCTAATATTGACCTGACAAATAAGACAAACCTTTTCACTGAACTTGCTTATAAAAAGTGATGGAAATATCAAATGGAAGTGTTAGAAACATCTTATTTTACCCGAGCCTTATACACTGTTCTATGTTAACTACAGTTTGGCTCACACATCTGTTCATTGAGGTTACAATAGTCTCAATTTCTGTTACTGATCCTCCAGAGTGGACCCCAACAAGTGTCCCCCTGCCCAGTGTCATTGGGGCCAACAGATCGAGACTGAGTTTGGTTCACAAGCAAAGGAAACTTTATATTTTGATCAGAGAATGGAGAGGTGAGAGCATGCACTACCCCGTGGGCTGTGGGCTGGGCTGCTGTGTAGAGATCCTGTCAGAGTCAGTGGGAGGGAGGGAGGCGGCAGAGCTCTCGAGGGCTGGGTTGGCTGTAGCTCAGGCTCTATATCGTGGAGTCTGCACTGGGCCCCAGGAGCTGAGGTGTCGACCCAGCCATTCTGCACTAGGAAATCTGGTCTGAAGTGCCGGGTGTGGAACCTCTGCATGCGGGACCCTAGGAGCACGTGAAATTAGACAAAGCACAAAGGATAAAAAAGGTTAGACTTGACTTTATTGCCCAGATTCTATTTTTATCTCCCAGGGATTTTTAATGGGCTTTGCTGGGGACAAACCCCTCCTCTGCCTTTTGTCCCGTTCCTCATTCTTGGAGTGCTGAGGGTGCAGACCCTTCTTCTGTAACTGCTGAGTGCTGAGTTGGGAGCCCTCATACCCTGGGGCGAGGGTCAGAGCTTCTCCCCAGCAGCCTCCCGGTGACGTTGATTGTCCCCAGGACCCCTGCCTCCCTGCTCGTCCACCTGAGCACCAGCATTGGAAGTGTTATAGATTCTAATGACCTTTAAGGGTCCAGGAAAGAGATGTGCAGAGACGCTGTGGGGGCCGGTTTCACCCCGCCCCACATTTGTTCGGCCACCTTAGGCTGACCGTTTCTGCCAGCCTAGATGCTCTGACCAGTAGTCTGCGCTTTCTTCAATTAGGCCCCTGAATTAACGTACAAACAGCACCAGGTGTCAGAGCCCTGCCCGCTCAACTCCCAGACAGTCCAGGGTCAGTGGTGATAAGGACCATGATGGCTACTGAGTCAACAGCCTTTTGAAGTAAACAGGAGTCCAGCCGGTCTTATTGGCCACCATCATCACGGTGTCTGTAGGCTTTTCTATGGTGACAGTGTGGTATACTGTTCCCCCGCCAAGATTATTAGCTCCCCTCTGGGTGCAGTAAGTCCTGCAAGCAGTAGTCTACTCTTTTGGGACACACTCTTGTTGTTTTATGAGAGAAACTCCAGGTCAAGTGATGTTCACACAAGTCATCATGGTGCCCTGTTGCCCCCGGTTATCTCTCTGGATGTTGGAGTTGGAGGGCCTCCTCACTCGAGGTCGGTGTGCCCACGGAGCGAACCCTGCAACTTCAGGGCATGGTTGGTGGTTAGGATCACCACGTGGGGTCCTTTTCCCTTAGGAGGGAGGTGGCCTTTTGGGCTGCTGATTTCCAGGTTTTTAGATACCGCCAGTATCTTGGCCAGATGTGGCAGTGGGCCAAGCTCCTTAGTGACCGTAGTTTATCCTACCTGGATGGCATTCTTGCATTGTTCCATTTCAAGTGGTCCCAGTTTTTGCACTAATTCTCCAATGGCGATTCACCTTTCACCGGGAATGTAAAGGTCAAAGGGTTTATCTAAATTAGGGAGTTCCAGGGCAAGGGTCTGAATTGACTGCTCTTTCCATTCTTGAAAGGCCACTTCTGGATTCTATTCAAAAGGATCATCATCTTTTCCTTTCAGTGTTTCATATAGAGGCCCAGCTAGTAGACTGTAGTTAAGGATCCAGAAGCAGCAAACCCTGGCCTCCCCAGGAACCCCTAAGCTGTCTTCTAGTTTTAGAAAGGGGTAAGGCTGAAAATGGTTTCTTCCCTTTCCTGGGATGGGCTTCTCTGACCTTGTGTGAGAATGAAGCCCAGGCAGGTCACCGCAGTCTGTGATATTTGAGCTTTTTCTTGGACAACTTCTATCCTTTATTGGCTTGGTAGTTCAGAGGCCTCCTTAGTAGGGCTGGCGATCAGAATGTCGTCTGCATATTGAAGGAGGGTTTCCTTTTCCAGAGGTAGAACTTTTAGGTCTTTAGCTAAGCTTTCCCCAAAGACGGTGTGGGAATTTTTGCACCCTTGGGGCCAGACGGCCCGGAAGTATTGTTTTAGTTGTATGTTGAGTCCTGCCACTCACAAGCCAAAATTTCTTGTGACTCTGGGACTAATGGAATACAAAAGAAGGCATCATTGAAGACTAATACAGAATACCATGTCCTGGTGGTTGGTAGAATGACCAGCAGGGTGTAGGAATTAGGAGCAACTGGAGGTATATCCTCGGTGGCTTCACTGACTGTCCTGACATCCTTTACCAGGTCCCCAGCAGCCCATGGGGCTCTCGTGGTCAGACCAATCGCAGAATATGGAGCTCACCTGGGCAGGTACCCCACCCCCACCCCAGCCCACGGGGCTCTTGTGATCAGGCCCCTCCCAGGATACAGAGCTACCCTTGCAGGTACCGTGGCAGGGCTGGGCACACAGGAACCGTGCACATAGCCCTCATTGCAGAGCACCCCCAGCTCACCTGTTGCTCAGAGCTGACACAGAGCACCTCAGAGCAGGACTTGAACTAACAAACAGCAGCTGCGACAGGTCTGTGACCCTGGGCATCACTCCGTGAGGCCTCCCTCCACCTGGTCTTCCAGAGACTTCCACTGCACCCGGGGCACCAGGCCTCTGTCTCCAACCACCACCCACCCCTCCTCTCCCTGACTCCTGGGTTCCTCTCATTAGGAGAGGGTTTTCTTGAAGTTGTCTCCCACTCATGGGCCAGATAAAATGATTAGAAAACAAGCCAAAGCTGCAGCCCCTTGTCTATCCTGACTCTCAGGAGCCCACACCTGTTCCTTGGACCTGGCCGGTTCAGCAAGTTCCATTTTCTGCAACTGTGAGCCCCTGAGGGGTGATGATTGGCTGACCTGGGCAGCCTTACCGTGCCGGCCAGCCCTCCCCAGGTGTGCCTGGGTTGAGATCAATATAAATACCACTCCAGGCAGCAAGAGCCCCTGCAGCCGTGCCTGACGCCATTTTCTCTGCCCTGTCAGCAGTCTCGGGGCTGGGCTGGTGGGAGGGAGTGAGAGGCCACGGCTTTGTGGGTGGCCCAGTGTGAGTGGGGCTCTGCTGGACTTTCTGCAGCAGTTGCCAGGCTGCCACCTGCTAAAGAAGAGGATGTGTCACCCATACCTGCTGCTGGAATTTCTCCCTGGGCAGAGGTGAGGAAGGAAAAAAGCAGTGGGGGCAGGGACAGGACGGGTATCTCAGGCAGGGAAATGGAAATCTTCCAGAAGAGCACCCAGGGCCAGGACCATCCTGGCTGGCCTGCAGGCACCAAGTCGGCTGGCATGCTGTCACTCGTGTGGCTCTATGGCCCTTCCTCTAGGCTTTCAAGTCCTTGTATATATTCAGGTGTTTTACCTGGGACGGGTGGGAATAGTTCAGCAGCAACTGGCCTGGGGCTCAGCTCACGTTTACTCACAGATGCCTCGGCACGGTGCCCCAGCTTTGCAATGAGGACGCTTGTTGCGTGGGGGCTGCTGGCTGAATGGGAGACGATTCCCCACCACTGACCAACTTCAGAATTGTTTACAACTGGAGCAAGTGCCCTGATACGGTTTTCCTCTGTGTAACTGGTGGGTTCTGTGTTTTTTTCTCTTTTTCGTTTTTGGTTCAAGGTAGATTTTATTCCTCTTTTTTGTATTTACAGATATAAGCATGGAAATAATTTATTCATATAAATACATGTATGTGCAGGGAATAATTGTTTTTTCTGTTTTATTTTTTAAATTTTATTTCTTTTTAATTTTGAATTTTATTTTATATTTTTATACAGCAGGTTCTTATTGGTTATCTATTTTATACATATAAATGTATACATGCCAATCCCAGTCTCTCAACTCCTCCCACCACCACCCCCCCAACAGCTTTCCCCCCTTGTTGTCCATACGTTTGTTGTCTACATCTGTTGCTCTATTTATGCCTTGCAAAATGGTTAATCTGTACAGTTTTTCTAGGTTCCACATATATGCATGAATATACAAGATTTGTTTTTCTCTTTCTGACTTACTTCACTCTGTATGACAGTCTCTAGATCCATCGACGTCTCTACAAATGACCCAATTTCATTCCTTTTCATGGCTTAGTAATATTCCATTTTATATATGTACCACAGCTTTATGCATTCGTCTGTCTGTGGGCATTTAGGTTGCTTCCATTACCTCGATATTGTAAATAGTGATGCAATGAACATTGCGGTGAATGACTCTTTTTGATTTATGGTTTTGTCTGGGTATATGTCCAGTACTGGGATTGCTGTATCATATGGTAATTCTATTGTTAGTTTCTTAAGAAATTCCATATTGTTCTCCATAATGACTGTATCAATTTATATTCCCAACAATAGTGGAAGAGGGTTCCTTTTCTCCACACCCTTTCCAGCATTTTTTGTTTGTAGATTTTCTATGATGCCTATTCTACCAGGTGTGAGGTGATACCTCATTGTTGAATCCATTTCGTTGAGCAAGGGGTAGCTCTTGTCTATTCCATATTTGGCTTAAGGAACTTTATCTGTGCTCATTTCAATCTCTGGTTTTATGCAGCACCCCAACTCACCTTCCCCCTTAAGCAAGCATAAGTTGGTTTTCTAAATTTGAGACCCTGTTCTGTTTTGTAATTCAGTTCATGTGTAGCCAAGTTCACATTCCGTGTATTAGTGATACCTTATGATGTTTCTTTTTCTGTGTGACTTATTTCACTTAGAATCATCGTGCCTCAATCCACTCATTATGCTGGTACGGGCCTGGTGACATAGAATTCATTGCTGAGTGGTATTCTATTGTACATAAGTACCGCAACTTCTTTATCCATTATTTGCTCTCTGGGATATTTAACTTGTGCCGCAGAAGAGATTCCTGTAAAAAGAGCCGTCCCAAATTTTGGGGTGGCTGTGTCTTTTTTATTTTAATTTCCCTAAGCTATAGGACCATAAGTGGAAGTGCCCTAGGCTCTGTTGCTTTGTTTTTTAGATGTTTCAGGAAACACCATACACTTCTCCCGAGTGTCTGTTGGCAATTTACATCCCGCCCATCAGCATAACAAGGCTCCCAGTTCTCCATGGCCTGTCCTGCCTTTCTGGATTTTACACTTTTTTCAGATGGCCCTTTTGACCGGGGGGAAGTGAGACTTCATTGTAGTGCAGATTTCCTTTGCAAGCTTGCTTGGTTGGCCAAAAAGGGCGTATGCGTTTTTTCCTGAATATATTCAGGAAAAAACGCATACGCCCTTTTTGGCCAAGTGCATCATTGTCGACGTTCTTCCTCTTTTCCTGTGTTTTAAATGCAATCCAATTCCGATTCCTCCTGAAATCGGTTTCCTGCAATTCTGCCCCGCATTCAAGTCCTCTTGGCAGCCCTACTTCAGTATATTTTCGGACAATAGCTGTCATTTATAAATCTGCAGGTTTGTGAATTACAGTGCCCCTGAGCTCCTTTCTTCAACTCGCTTTCTTTTGAGCTGGCCGCAACACCGCAGGATGGCTTCAGGCCCTAATCTGGTTCCGGCACGGCACGCTGAGCCTTTGGTTAGTTCCTCTTCCTGGTGGGAAATGAGAGTTAAATTTGCCCGTCCAGACACCTCCAGCTAGTCTCTCATTGGTTCTCCCTATTCCTGTTCATCTTCCGCAGAAATTGCAAACTGGGCCAAGCAGGAGGTTAAAGGCGCTGACTCTCCAAGTGGGGAGAGTGTTAGTAAAGCGTCTGGAATGTTGCACCCGAGTACCAGGGGAGGAAAACTGAGACATATTTGTACACGTCTCCAGTTCACACGGTTGATCATATTCTGGGTTCCACATGCATGTTTTAGCTGAAGGAAGAATACCTTAAACCAGGAGAGTTGAGAGCCGTGTAATGGGTACCATGCAATATGACTTCAAAGGGTCTTCGTTTGCTCAGCGAACCTCCCCAGTCCTATCACTGCTGCGTTTATGCCCCTGTACACATGCTTGATTCTCTTTCGGAGACATAGCAATCCATAGGTTTTAAGATACTTACTAGTCAGGTACATTCTTAGGCGTTTAATATGGGGTGTTGAGTCCATTTCGTTGAGCAAGGAGTAGCTCTTGTCTATTCCATATTTGGCTTAAGGAACTTTATCTGTGCTCATTTCAATCTCTGGTTTTATGCAGCACCCCAACTCACCTTTCCCCTTAAGCAAGCATAAGTTGGTTTTCTAAATTTGAGACCCTGTTCTGTTCTGTAATTCAGTTCCTGTGTAGCCAAGTTTACATTCCGTGTATTAGTGATATCTTATGATGTTTCTTTTTCTGTGTGACTTAATTCAGTTAGAATCATCGTACCTGAATCCACTCATTATGCTGCTACGGGCCTGATGACATAGATTTCATTGCTGAGTGATATTGCTTTGTAAGTAAATACCACAACTTCTTTATCCATTTTTCACTTTCTGCGATGTTGAACTTGTACTGTAAACGAGGTTCTTGTAAACAGAGGCGTCCCAAACTTTGGGGTGGCTGTGTCTTTTTGATTTTAATTTCCCTAAGCTATAGGACCATAAGTGGAAGTGCCCTAGGCTCTGTTGCTTTGTTTTCTGGATGTTTCAGGAAACACCATACACTTCTCCCGAGTGTCTGTTGGCAATTTACATCCCGCCCATCAGCATAACAAGGCTCCCAGTTCTCCATGGCCTGTCCTGCCTTTCTGGATTTTACACTTTTTTCAGATGGCCCTTTTGACCGGGGGGAAGTGAGACTTCATTGTAGTGCAGATTTCCTTTGCAAGCTTGCTTGGTTGGCCAAAAAGGGCGTATGCGTTTTTTCCTGAATATATTCAGGAAAAAATGCATACGCCCTTTTTAGGCCAAGTGCATCATATTGGACGTTCTGCCTCTTTTCCTATGCTTTCAATGCAATTCCAGTCTACCTCCAGAAATCGGTTTCCTGCAATTCTGCCCCGCTTTCAAGTCCTCTTGGCAGCCTTACTTCAGTATATTTTTGGACGATAGCTGTCATTTATAACTCTGCAGGTTTGTGAATTACAGTGCCCCTGAGCTCCTTTCTTCAACTCGCTTTCTTGTGAGCTGGCCGCAACACCGCAGGATGGCTTCAGGCCCTAATCTGGTTCCGGCACGGCACGCTGAGCCTTTGGTTAGTTCCTCTTCCTGGTGGGAAATGAGAGTTAAATTTGCCCATCCAGACACCTCCAGCTAGTCTCTCATTGGTTCTCCCTATTCCTGTTCATCTTCCGCAGAAATTGCAAACTGGGCCAAACAGGAGGTTAAAGGCGCTGACTCTCCAAGTGGGGAGAGTGTTAGTAAAGCGTCTGGAATGTTGCACCCGAGTACCAGGGTACGAAAACTGAGACATATTTGAACACGTCTCCCGTTCACACGGTTGATCATACTCTGGGTTCCACATGCATGTTTTAGCTGAAGGAAGAATACCTTAAACCTGGAGAGTTGAGACCCGTGAAATGGGTACCATGCAATATGACATCAAAGGGTCTTCATTTGCTCACCGAACCTCTCCAATCCTATCACTGCTGCGTTTATGCCCCTGTACACACGCTTGATTCTCTTTTGGAGACATAGCAATCCATAGGTTTTAAGATACTTACTAGTCAGGTACATTCTTAGGCGTTTAATATGGGGTGTTGAGTCCATTTCGTTGAGCAAGGAGTAGCTCTTGTCTATTCCATATTTGGCTTAAGGAACTTTATCTGTGCTCATTTCAATCTCTGGTTTTATGCAGCACCCCAACTCACCTTTCCCCTTAAGCAAGCATAAGTTGGTTTTCTAAATTTGAGACCCTGTTGTGTTTTGGAATTCAGTTCCTGTGTAGCCAAGTTTACATTCCGTGTATTAGTGATATCTTATGATGTTTCTTTTTCTGTGTGACTTATTTCAGTTAGAATCATCGTACCTGAATCCACTCATTATGCTGCTACTGGCCTGATGACATAGATTTCATTGCTGAGTGATACTGCATTGTACGTAAGTACCACAAGTTCTTTATCCATTTTTCACTTTCTGTGATATTGAACTTGTACGGTAAACGAGGTTCTTGTAAACAGAGGCGTCCCAAACTTTGGGGTGGCTGTGTCTTTTTGATTTTAATTTCCCTAAGCTATGGGACCATAAGTGGAAGTGCCCTAGGCTCTGTTGCTTTGTTTTTTAGATGTTTCAGGAAACACCATACACTTCTCCCGAGTGTCTGTTGGCAATTTACATCCTGCCCATCAGCATAACAAGGCTCCCAGTTCTCCATGGCCTGTCCTGCCTTTCTGGATTTTACACTTTTTTCAGATGGCCCTTTTGACCGGGGGGAAGTGAGACTTCATTGTAGTGCAGATTTCCTTTGCAAGCTTGCTTGGTTGGCCAAAAAGGGCGTATGCGTTTATTCCTGAATATATTCAGGAAAAAACGCATACGCCCTTTTTGGCCAAGTGCATCATTGTGGACGTTCTGCCTCTTTTCCTATGCTTTCAATGCAATTCCAGTCTACCTCCTGAAATCGGTTTCCTGCAATTCTGCCCCGCTTTCAAGTCCTCTTGGCAGCCTTACTTCAGTATAGTTTTGGACGATAGCTGTCATTTATAACTCTGCAGGTTTGTGAATTACAGTGCCCCTGAGCTCCTTTCTTCAACTCGCTTTCTTTTGAGCTGGCCGCAACACCGCAGGATGGCTTCATGCCCTAATCTGGTTCCGGCACGGCACGCTGAGCCTTTGGTTATTTCCTCTTCCTGGTGGGAAATGAGAGTTAAATTTGCCCGTCCAGACACCTCCAGCTAGTCTCTCATTGGTTCTCCCTATTCCTGTTCATCTTCCGCAGAAATTGCAAACTGGGCCAAACAGGAGGTTAAAGGCGCTGACTCTCCAAGTGGGGAGAGTGTTAGTAAAGCGTCTGGAATGTTGCACACGAGTACCAGGGGAGGAAAACTGAGACATATTTGAATACGTCTCCCGTTCACACGGTGGATCATACTCTGGGTTCCACATGCATGTTTTAGCTGAAGGAAGAATACCTTAAACCTGGAGAGTTGAGACCCGTGAAATGGGTACCATGCAATATGACTTCAAAGGGTCTTCATTTGCTCACCGAACCTCTCCAATCCTATCACTGCTGCGTTTATGCCCCTGTAAACACGCTTGATTCTCTTTTGGAGACATAGCAATCCATAGGTTTTAAGATACTTACTAGTAAGGTACATTCTTAGGCGTTTAATATGGGGTGTTGAGTCCATTTCGTTGAGCAAGGAGTAGCTCTTGTCTATTCCATATTTGGCTTAAGGAACTTTATCTGTGCTCATTTCAATCTCTGGTTTTATGCAGCACCCCAACTCACCTTTCCCCTTAAGCAAGCATAAGTTGGTTTTCTAAATTTGAGACCCTGTTCTGTTCTGTAATTCAGTTCCTGTGTAGCCCAGTTTACATTCCGTGTATTAGTGATATCTTATGATGTTTCTTTTTCTGTGTGACTTATTTCAGTTAGAATCATCGTACCTGAATCCACTCATTATGCTGCTACGGGCCTGATGACATAGATTTCATTGCTGAGTGATATTGCTTTGTAAGTAAATACCACAACTTCTTTATCCATTTTTCACTTTCTGCGATGTTGAACTTGTACTGTAAACGAGGTTCTTGTAAACAGAGGCGTCCCAAACTTTGGGGTGGCTGTGTCTTTTTGATTTTAATTTCCCTAAGCTATAGGACCATAAGTGGAAGTGCCCTAGGCTCTGTTGCTTTGTTTTCTGGATGTTTCAGGAAACACCATACACTTCTCCCGAGTGTCTGTTGGCAATTTACATCCCGCCCATCAGCATAACAAGGCTCCCAGTTCTCCATGGCCTGTCCTGCCTTGCTGGATTTTACACTTTTTTCAGATGGCCCTTTTGACCGGGGGGAAGTGAGACTTCATTGTAGTGCAGATTTCCTTTGCAAGCTTGCTTGGTTGGCCAAAAAGGGCGTATGCGTTTTTTCCTGAATATATTCAGGAAAAAATGCATACGCCCTTTTTAGGCCAAGTGCATCCTATTGGACGTTCTGCCTCTTTTCCTATGCTTTCAATGCAATTCCAGTCTACCTCCTGAAATCGGTTTCCTGCAATTCTGCCCCGCTTTCAAGTCCTCTTGGCAGCCTTACTTCAGTATATTTTTGGACGATAGCTGTCATTTATAACTCTGCAGGTTTGTGAATTACAGTGCCCCTGAGCTCCTTTCTTCAACTCGCTTTCTTGTGAGCTGGCCGCAACACCGCAGGATGGCTTCAGGCCCTAATCTGGTTCCGGCACGGCACGCTGAGCCTTTGGTTAGTTCCTCTTCCTGGTGGGAAATGAGAGTTAAATTTGCCCATCCAGACACCTCCAGCTAGTCTCTCATTGGTTCTCCCTATTCCTGTTCATCTTCCGCAGAAATTGCAAACTGGGCCAAACAGGAGGTTAAAGGCGCTGACTCTCCAAGTGGGGAGAGTGTTAGTAAAGCGTCTGGAATGTTGCACCCGAGTACCAGGGTACGAAAACTGAGACATATTTGAACACGTCTCCCGCTCACACGGTTGATCATACTCTGGGTTCCACATGCATGTTTTAGCTGAAGGAAGAATACCTTAAACCTGGAGAGTTGAGACCCGTGAAATGGGTACCATGCAATATGACATCAAAGGGTCTTCATTTGCTCACCGAACCTCTCCAATCCTATCACTGCTGCGTTTATGCCCCTGTACACACGCTTGATTCTCTTTTGGAGACATAGCAATCCATAGGTTTTAAGATACTTACTAGTCAGGTACATTCTTAGGCGTTTAATATGGGGTGTTGAGTCCATTTCGTTGAGCAAGGAGTAGCTCTTGTCTATTCCATATTTGGCTTAAGGAACTTTATCTGTGCTCATTTCAATCTCTGGTTTTATGCAGCACCCCAACTCACCTTTCCCCTTAAGCAAGCATAAGTTGGTTTTCTAAATTTGAGACCCTGTTGTGTTTTGGAATTCAGTTCCTGTGTAGCCAAGTTTACATTCCGTGTATTAGTGATATCTTATGATGTTTCTTTTTCTGTGTGACTTATTTCAGTTAGAATCATCGTACCTGAATCCACTCATTATGCTGCTACTGGCCTGATGACATAGATTTCATTGCTGAGTGATACTGCATTGTACGTAAGTACCACAAGTTCTTTATCCATTTTTCACTTTCTGTGATATTAAACTTGTACGGTAAACGAGGTTCTTGTAAACAGAGGCGTCCCAAACTTTGGGGTGGCTGTGTCTTTTTGATTTTAATTTCCCTAAGCTATGGGACCATAAGTGGAAGTGCCCTAGGCTCTGTTGCTTTGTTTTTTAGATGTTTCAGGAAACACCATACACTTCTCCCGAGTGTCTGTTGGCAATTTACATCCTGCCCATCAGCATAACAAGGCTCCCAGTTCTCCATGGCCTGTCCTGCCTTTCTGGATTTTACACTTTTTTCAGATGGCCCTTTTGACCGGGGGGAAGTGAGACTTCATTGTAGTGCAGATTTCCTTTGCAAGCTTGCTTGGTTGGCCAAAAAGGGCGTATGCGTTTATTCCTGAATATATTCAGGAAAAAACGCATACGCCCTTTTTGGCCAAGTGCATCATTGTGGACGTTCTGCCTCTTTTCCTATGCTTTCAATGCAATTCCAGTCTACCTCCTGAAATCGGTTTCCTGCAATTCTGCCCCGCTTTCAAGTCCTCTTGGCAGCCTTACTTCAGTATAGTTTTGGACGATAGCTGTCATTTATAACTCTGCAGGTTTGTGAATTACAGTGCCCCTGAGCTCCTTTCTTAAACTCGCTTTCTTTTGAGCTGGCCGCAACACCGCAGGATGGCTTCATGCCCTAATCTGGTTCCGGCACGGCACGCTGAGCCTTTGGTTAGTTCCTCTTCCTGGTGGGAAATGAGAGTTAAATTTGCCCGTCCAGACACCTCCAGCTAGTCTCTCATTGGTTCTCCCTATTCCTGTTCATCTTCCGCAGAAATTGCAAACTGGGCCAAACAGGAGGTTAAAGGCGCTGACTCTCCAAGTGGGGAGAGTGTTAGTAAAGCGTCTGGAATGTTGCACCCGAGTACCAGGGTACGAAAACTGTGACATATTTGAACACATCTCCCGATCACATGTTTGATCATACTCTAGTTTCCACATGCATGTTTTAGCTGAAGGAAAAATACCTTAAACCTGGGTAGTTGAAACCCGTGGAATGGGTACCATGCAATATGACTTCAAAGGGTCTTCATTTGCTCACCGAACCTCTCCAATCCTATCACTGCTGCGTTTATGCCCCTGTACACATGCTTGATTCTCTTTCAGAGACATAGCAATCCATAGGTTTTAAGATACTTACTAGTCAGGTACATGCTTAGGCGTTTAATATGCGGTGTTGAGTCCATTTCGTTGAGCAAGGAGTAGCTCTTGTCTATTCCATATTTGGCTTAAGGAACTTTATCTGTGCTCATTTCAATCTCTGGTTTTATGCAGCACCCCAACTCACCTTTACCCTTAAGCAAGCATAAGTTGGTTTTCTAAATTTGAGACCCTGTTCTGTTCTGTAATTCAGTTCCTGTGTAGCCAAGTTTACATTCCGTGTATTACTGATATCTTATGATGTTTCTTTTTCTGTGTGACTTATTTCAGTTAGAATCATCATACCTGAATCCACTCATTGTGCTGCTACGGGCCTGATGACATAGATTTCATTGCTGAGTGATATTGCTTTGTAAGTAAATACCACAACTTCTTTATCCATTTTTCACTTTCTGCGATGTTGAACTTGTACTGTAAACGAGGTTCTTGTAAACAGAGGTCTCCCAAACTTTGGGGTGGCTGTGTCTTTTTTATTTTAATTTCCCTAAGCTATAGGACCATAAGTGGAAGTGCCCTAGGCTCTGTTGCTTTGTTTTTTAGATGTTTCAGGAAACACAATACACTTCTCCCGAGTGTCTGTTGGCAATTTACATCCCGCCCATCAGCATAACAAGGCTCCCAGTTCTCCATGGCCTGTCCTGCCTTTCTAGATTTTACACTTTTTTCAGATGGCCCTTTTGACCAGGGGGAAGTGAGACTTCATTGTAGTGCAGATTTCCTTTGCAAGCTTGCTTGGTTGGCCAAAAAGGGCGTATGCGTTTTTTCCTGAATATATTCAGGAAAAATATATTCAGGAAAATATATTCCTGAAAAATATATTCAGGAAAATATATTCCTGAATATATTCAGGAAAAAACGCATACGCCCTTTTTGGCCAAGTGCATCATTGTGGACGTTCTGCCTCTTTTCCTATGCTTTCAATGCAATTCCAGTCTACCTCCTGAAATCGGTTTCCTGCAATTCTGCCCCGCTTTCAAGTCCTCTTGGCAGCCTTACTTCAGTATATTTTTGGACGATAGCTGTCATTTATAACTCTGCAGGTTTGTGAATTACAGTGCCCCTGAGCTCCTTTCTTCAACTCGCTTTCTTGTGAGCTGGCCGCAACACCGCAGGATGGCTTCAGGCCCTAATCTGGTTCCGGCACGGCATGCTGAGCCTTTGGTTAATTCCTCTTCCTGGTGGGAAATGAGAGTTAAATTTGCCCGTCCAGACACCTCCAGCTAGTCTCTCATTGGTTCTCCCTATTCCTGTTCATCTTCCGCAGAAATTGCAAACTGGGCCAAACAGGAGGTTAAAGGGGCTGACTCTCCAAGTCGGGAGAGTGTTAGTAAAGCGTCTGGAATGTTGCACCCGAGTACCAGGGTACGAAAACTGAGACATATTTGAACATGTCTCCCGATCACATGGATGATCATACTCTGGGTTCCACATGCATGTTTTAGCTGTAGGAAGAATACCTTAAACCTGGGTAGTTGAAACCCGTGGAATGGGTACCATGCAATATGACTTCAAAGGGTCTTCATTTGCTCACCGAACCTCTCCAATCCTATCACTGCTGCGTTTATGCCCCTGTACACATGCTTGATTCTCTTTCGGAGGCATAGCAATCCATAGGTTTTAAGATACTTACTAGTCAGGTACATTCTTAAGCTTTTAATATGCGGTGTTGAGTCTATTTCGTTGAGCAAGGAGTAGCTCTTGTCTATTCCATATTTGGCTTAAGGAACTTTACCTGTGCTCATTTCAATCTCTGGTTTTATGCAGCACCCCAACTCACCTTTCCCCTTAAGCAAGCATAAGTTGGTTTTCTAAATTTGAGACCCTGTTGTGTTTTGGAATTCAGTTCCTGTGTAGCCAAGTTTACATTCCGTGTATTAGTGATATCTTATGATGTTTCTTTTTCTGTGTGACTTATTTCAGTTAGAATCATCGTACCTGAATCCACTCATTATGCTGCTACTGGCCTGATGACATAGATTTCATTGCTGAGTGATACTGCATTGTACGTAAGTACCACAAGTTCTTTATCCATTTTTCACTTTCTGTGATATTGAACTTGTACGGTAAACGAGGTTCTTGTAAACAGAGGCGTCCCAAACTTTGGGGTGGCTGTGTCTTTTTGATTTTAATTTCCCTAAGCTATGGGACCATAAGTGGAAGTGCCCTAGGCTCTGTTGCTTTGTTTTTTAGATGTTTCAGGAAACACCATACACTTCTCCCGAGTGTCTGTTGGCAATTTACATCCTGCCCATCAGCATAACAAGGCTCCCAGTTCTCCATGGCCTGTCCTGCCTTTCTGGATTTTACACTTTTTTCAGATGGCCCTTTTGACCGGGGGGAAGTGAGACTTCATTGTAGTGCAGATTTCCTTTGCAAGCTTGCTTGGTTGGCCAAAAAGGGCGTATGCGTTTATTCCTGAATATATTCAGGAAAAAACGCATACGCCCTTTTTGGCCAAGTGCATCATTGTGGACGTTCTGCCTCTTTTCCTATGCTTTCAATGCAATTCCAGTCTACCTCCTGAAATCGGTTTCCTGCAATTCTGCCCCGCTTTCAAGTCCTCTTGGCAGCCTTACTTCAGTATAGTTTTGGACGATAGCTGTCATTTATAACTCTGCAGGTTTGTGAATTACAGTGCCCCTGAGCTCCTTTCTTCAACTCGCTTTCTTTTGAGCTGGCCGCAACACCGCAGGATGGCTTCATGCCCTAATCTGGTTCCGGCACGGCACGCTGAGCCTTTGGTTAGTTCCTCTTCCTGGTGGGAAATGAGAGTTAAATTTGCCCGTCCAGACACCTCCAGCTAGTCTCTCATTGGTTCTCCCTATTCCTGTTCATCTTCCGCAGAAATTGCAAACTGGGCCAAACAGGAGGTTAAAGGCGCTGACTCTCCAAGTGGGGAGAGTGTTAGTAAAGCGTCTGGAATGTTGCACCCGAGTACCAGGGTACGAAAACTGTGACATATTTGAACACATCTCCCGATCACATGTTTGATCATACTCTAGTTTCCACATGCATGTTTTAGCTGAAGGAAAAATACCTTAAACCTGGGTAGTTGAAACCCGTGGAATGGGTACCATGCAATATGACTTCAAAGGGTCTTCATTTGCTCACCGAACCTCTCCAATCCTATCACTGCTGCGTTTATGCCCCTGTACACATGCTTGATTCTCTTTCAGAGACATAGCAATCCATAGGTTTTAAGATACTTACTAGTCAGGTACATGCTTAGGCGTTTAATATGCGGTGTTGAGTCCATTTCGTTGAGCAAGGAGTAGCTCTTGTCTATTCCATATTTGGCTTAAGGAACTTTATCTGTGCTCATTTCAATCTCTGGTTTTATGCAGCACCCCAACTCACCTTTACCCTTAAGCAAGCATAAGTTGGTTTTCTAAATTTGAGACCCTGTTCTGTTCTGTAATTCAGTTCCTGTGTAGCCAAGTTTACATTCCGTGTATTACTGATATCTTATGATGTTTCTTTTTCTGTGTGACTTATTTCAGTTAGAATCATCATACCTGAATCCACTCATTGTGCTGCTACGGGCCTGATGACATAGATTTCATTGCTGAGTGATATTGCTTTGTAAGTAAATACCACAACTTCTTTATCCATTTTTCACTTTCTGCGATGTTGAACTTGTACTGTAAACGAGGTTCTTGTAAACAGAGGTCTCCCAAACTTTGGGGTGGCTGTGTCTTTTTTATTTTAATTTCCCTAAGCTATAGGACCATAAGTGGAAGTGCCCTAGGCTCTGTTGCTTTGTTTTTTAGATGTTTCAGGAAACACAATACACTTCTCCCGAGTGTCTGTTGGCAATTTACATCCCGCCCATCAGCATAACAAGGCTCCCAGTTCTCCATGGCCTGTCCTGCCTTTCTAGATTTTACACTTTTTTCAGATGGCCCTTTTGACCAGGGGGAAGTGAGACTTCATTGTAGTGCAGATTTCCTTTGCAAGCTTGCTTGGTTGGCCAAAAAGGGTGTATGCGTTTTTTCCTGAATATATTCAGGAAAAATATATTCAGGAAAATATATTCCTGAAAAATATATTCAGGAAAATATATTCCTGAATATATTCAGGAAAAAACGCATACGCCCTTTTTGGCCAAGTGCATCATTGTGGACGTTCTGCCTCTTTTCCTATGCTTTCAATGCAATTCCAGTCTACCTCCTGAAATCGGTTTCCTGCAATTCTGCCCCGCTTTCAAGTCCTCTTGGCAGCCTTACTTCAGTATATTTTTGGACGATAGCTGTCATTTATAACTCTGCAGGTTTGTGAATTACAGTGCCCCTGAGCTCCTTTCTTCAACTCGCTTTCTTGTGAGCTGGCCGCAACACCGCAGGATGGCTTCAGGCCCTAATCTGGTTCCGGCACGGCATGCTGAGCCTTTGGTTAATTCCTCTTCCTGGTGGGAAATGAGAGTTAAATTTGCCCGTCCAGACACCTCCAGCTAGTCTCTCATTGGTTCTCCCTATTCCTGTTCATCTTCCGCAGAAATTGCAAACTGGGCCAAACAGGAGGTTAAAGGGGCTGACTCTCCAAGTCGGGAGAGTGTTAGTAAAGCGTCTGGAATGTTGCACCCGAGTACCAGGGTACGAAAACTGAGACATATTTGAACATGTCTCCCGATCACATGGATGATCATACTCTGGGTTCCACATGCATGTTTTAGCTGTAGGAAGAATACCTTAAACCTGGGTAGTTGAAACCCGTGGAATGGGTACCATGCAATATGACTTCAAAGGGTCTTCATTTGCTCACCGAACCTCTCCAATCCTATCACTGCTGCGTTTATGCCCCTGTACACATGCTTGATTCTCTTTCGGAGGCATAGCAATCCATAGGTTTTAAGATACTTACTAGTCAGGTACATTCTTAAGCTTTTAATATGCGGTGTTGAGTCTATTTCGTTGAGCAAGGAGTAGCTCTTGTCTATTCCATATTTGGCTTAAGGAACTTTACCTGTGCTCATTTCAATCTCTGGTTTTATGCAGCACCCCAACTCACCTTTCCCCTTAAGCAAGCATAAGTTGGTTTTCTAAATTTGAGACCCTGTTGTGTTTTGGAATTCAGTTCCTGTGTAGCCAAGTTTACATTCCGTGTATTAGTGATATCTTATGATGTTTCTTTTTCTGTGTGACTTATTTCAGTTAGAATCATCGTACCTGAATCCACTCATTATGCTGCTACTGGCCTGATGACATAGATTTCATTGCTGAGTGATACTGCATTGTACGTAAGTACCACAAGTTCTTTATCCATTTTTCACTTTCTGTGATATTGAACTTGTACGGTAAACGAGGTTCTTGTAAACAGAGGCGTCCCAAACTTTGGGGTGGCTGTGTCTTTTTGATTTTAATTTCCCTAAGCTATGGGACCATAAGTGGAAGTGCCCTAGGCTCTGTTGCTTTGTTTTTTAGATGTTTCAGGAAACACCATACACTTCTCCCGAGTGTCTGTTGGCAATTTACATCCTGCCCATCAGCATAACAAGGCTCCCAGTTCTCCATGGCCTGTCCTGCCTTTCTGGATTTTACACTTTTTTCAGATGGCCCTTTTGACCGGGGGGAAGTGAGACTTCATTGTAGTGCAGATTTCCTTTGCAAGCTTGCTTGGTTGGCCAAAAAGGGCGTATGCGTTTATTCCTGAATATATTCAGGAAAAAACGCATACGCCCTTTTTGGCCAAGTGCATCATTGTGGACGTTCTGCCTCTTTTCCTATGCTTTCAATGCAATTCCAGTCTACCTCCTGAAATCGGTTGCCTGCAATTCTGCCCCGCTTTCAAGTCCTCTTGGCAGCCTTACTTCAGTATAGTTTTGGACGATAGCTGTCATTTATAACTCTGCAGGTTTGTGAATTACAGTGCCCCTGAGCTCCTTTCTTCAACTCGCTTTCTTTTGAGCTGGCCGCAACACCGCAGGATGGCTTCATGCCCTAATCTGGTTCCGGCACGGCACGCTGAGCCTTTGGTTAGTTCCTCTTCCTGGTGGGAAATGAGAGTTAAATTTGCCCGTCCAGACACCTCCAGCTAGTCTCTCATTGGTTCTCCCTATTCCTGTTCATCTTCCGCAGAAATTGCAAACTGGGCCAAACAGGAGGTTAAAGGCGCTGACTCTCCAAGTGGGGAGAGTGTTAGTAAAGCGTCTGGAATGTTGCACCCGAGTACCAGGGTACGAAAACTGTGACATATTTGAACACATCTCCCGATCACATGTTTGATCATACTCTAGTTTCCACATGCATGTTTTAGCTGAAGGAAAAATACCTTAAACCTGGGTAGTTGAAACCCGTGGAATGGGTACCATGCAATATGACTTCAAAGGGTCTTCATTTGCTCACCGAACCTCTCCAATCCTATCACTGCTGCGTTTATGCCCCTGTACACATGCTTGATTCTCTTTCAGAGACATAGCAATCCATAGGTTTTAAGATACTTACTAGTCAGGTACATGCTTAGGCGTTTAATATGCGGTGTTGAGTCCATTTCGTTGAGCAAGGAGTAGCTCTTGTCTATTCCATATTTGGCTTAAGGAACTTTATCTGTGCTCATTTCAATCTCTGGTTTTATGCAGCACCCCAACTCACCTTTACCCTTAAGCAAGCATAAGTTGGTTTTCTAAATTTGAGACCCTGTTCTGTTCTGTAATTCAGTTCCTGTGTAGCCAAGTTTACATTCCGTGTATTACTGATATCTTATGATGTTTCTTTTTCTGTGTGACTTATTTCAGTTAGAATCATCATACCTGAATCCACTCATTGTGCTGCTACGGGCCTGATGACATAGATTTCATTGCTGAGTGATATTGCTTTGTAAGTAAATACCACAACTTCTTTATCCATTTTTCACTTTCTGCGATGTTGAACTTGTACTGTAAACGAGGTTCTTGTAAACAGAGGTCTCCCAAACTTTGGGGTGGCTGTGTCTTTTTGATTTTAATTTCCCTAAGCTATAGGACCATAAGTGGAAGTGCCCTAGGCTCTGTTGCTTTGTTTTTTAGATGTTTCAGGAAACACAATACACTTCTCCCGAGTGTCTGTTGGCAATTTACATCCCGCCCATCAGCATAACAAGGCTCCCAGTTCTCCATGGCCTGTCCTGCCTTTCTAGATTTTACACTTTTTTCAGATGGCCCTTTTGACCAGGGGGAAGTGAGACTTCATTGTAGTGCAGATTTCCTTTGCAAGCTTGCTTGGTTGGCCAAAAAGGGCGTATGCGTTTTTTCCTGAATATATTCAGGAAAAATATATTCAGGAAAATATATTCCTGAAAAATATATTCAGGAAAATATATTCCTGAATATATTCAGGAAAAAACGCATACGCCCTTTTTGGCCAAGTGCATCATTGTGGACGTTCTGCCTCTTTTCCTATGCTTTCAATGCAATTCCAGTCTACCTCCTGAAATCGGTTTCCTGCAATTCTGCCCCGCTTTCAAGTCCTCTTGGCAGCCTTACTTCAGTATATTTTTGGACGATAGCTGTCATTTATAACTCTGCAGGTTTGTGAATTACAGTGCCCCTGAGCTCCTTTCTTCAACTCGCTTTCTTGTGAGCTGGCCGCAACACCGCAGGATGGCTTCAGGCCCTAATCTGGTTCCGGCACGGCATGCTGAGCCTTTGGTTAATTCCTCTTCCTGGTGGGAAATGAGAGTTAAATTTGCCCGTCCAGACACCTCCAGCTAGTCTCTCATTGGTTCTCCCTATTCCTGTTCATCTTCCGCAGAAATTGCAAACTGGGCCAAACAGGAGGTTAAAGGGGCTGACTCTCCAAGTCGGGAGAGTGTTAGTAAAGCGTCTGGAATGTTGCACCCGAGTACCAGGGTACGAAAACTGAGACATATTTGAACATGTCTCCCGATCACATGGATGATCATACTCTGGGTTCCACATGCATGTTTTAGCTGTAGGAAGAATACCTTAAACCTGGGTAGTTGAAACCCGTGGAATGGGTACCATGCAATATGACTTCAAAGGGTCTTCATTTGCTCACCGAACCTCTCCAATCCTATCACTGCTGCGTTTATGCCCCTGTACACATGCTTGATTCTCTTTCGGAGGCATAGCAATCCATAGGTTTTAAGATACTTACTAGTCAGGTACATTCTTAAGCTTTTAATATGCGGTGTTGAGTCTATTTCGTTGAGCAAGGAGTAGCTCTTGTCTATTCCATATTTGGCTTAAGGAACTTTACCTGTGCTCATTTCAATCTCTGGTTTTATGCAGCACCCCAACTCACCTTTCCCCTTAAGCAAGCATAAGTTGGTTTTCTAAATTTGAGACCCTGTTCTGTTTTGGAATTCAGTTCCTGTGTAGCCAAGTTTACATTCCGTGTATTAGTGATATCTTATGATGTTTCTTTTTCTGTGTGACTTATTTCAGTTAAAATCATCATACCTGAATCCACTCATTGTGCTGCTAAGGGCCTGATGACATAGATTTCATTGCTGAGTGATATTGCTTTGTAAGTAAATACCACAACTTCTTTATCCATTTTTCACTTTCTGCGATGTTGAACTTGTACTGTAAACGAGGTTCTTGTAAACAGAGGCGTCCCAAATTTTGGGGTGGCTGTGTCTTTTTGATTTTAATTTCCCTAAGCTATAGGACCATAAGTGGAAGTGCCCTAGGCTCTGTTGCTTTGTTTTTTAGATGTTTCAGGAAACACCATACACTTCTCCCGAGTGTCTGTTGGCAATTTACATCCCGCCCATCAGCATAACAAGGCTCCCAGTTCTCCATGGCCTGTCCTGCCTTGCTAGATTTTACACTTTTTTCAGATGGCCCTTTTGACCGGGGGGAAGTGAGACTTCATTGTAGTGCAGATTTCCTTTGCAAGCTTGCTTGGTTGGCCAAAAAGGGCGTATGCGTTTTTTCCTGAATATATTCAGGAAAAAACGCATACGCCCTTTTTGGCCAAGTGCATCATTGTGGACGTTCTGCCTCTTCTCCTATGCTTTCAATGCAATTCCAGTCTACCTCCTGAAATCGGTTTCCTGCAATTCTGCCCCGCTTTCAAGTCCTCTTGGCAGCCTTACTTCAGTATATTTTTGGACGATAGCTGTCATTTATAACTCTGCAGGTTTGTGAATTACAGTGTCCCTGAGCTCCTTTCTTCAACTCGCTTTCTTTTGAGCTGGCCGCAACACCGCAGGATGTCTTCAGGCTCTAATCTGGTTCCGGCACGTCACGCTGAGCCTTTGGTTATTTCCTCTTCCTGGTGGGCAATGAGAGTTAAATTTGGCCGTCCAGACACCTCCAGCTAGTCTCTCATTGGTTCTCCCTATTCCTGTTCATCTTCCGCAGAAATTGCAAACTGGGCCAAACAGGAGGTTAAAGGCGTTGACTCTCGAAGTCGGGAGAGTGTTAGTAAAGCATTTGGAATGTTGCACCCGAGTACCAGGGGAGGAAAACTGAGACATATTTGAACACGTCTCCCATTCACACGGTTGATCATACTCTGGGTTCTACATGCATGTTTTAGCTGAAGGAAGAATACCTTAAACCTGGAGAGTTGAAACCCGTGTAATGGGTACCATGCAATATGACTTCAAAGGGTCTTCATTTGCTCACCGAACCTCTCCAATCCTATCACTGCTGTGTTTATGCCCCTGTACACATACTTGATTCTCTTTTGGAGACATAGCAATCCATAGGTTTTAAGATACTTACTAGTCAGGTACATTCTTACGCGTTTAATATGCGGTGTTGAGTCCATTTCGTTGAGCAAGGAGTAGCTCTTGTCTATTCCATATTTGGCTTAAGGAACTTTATCTGTGCTCATTTCAATCTCTGGTTTTATGCAGCACCCCAACTCACCTTTCCCCTTAAGCAAGCATAGGTTGGTTTTCTAAATTTGAGACCCTGTTCTGTTCTGTAATTCAGTTCCTGTGTAGCCAAGTTTACATTCCGTGTATTACTGATATCTTATGATGTTTCTTTTTCTGTGTGACTTATTTCAGTTAGAATCATCATACCTGAATCCACTCATTGTGCTGCTACGGGCCTCATGACATAGATTTCATTGCTGAGTGATATTGCTTTGTAAGTAAATACCACAACTTCTTTATCCATTTTTCACTTTCTGCGATGTTGAACTTGTACTGTAAACGAGGTTCTTGTAAACAGAGGCGTCCCAAACTTTGGGGTGGCTGTGTCTTTTTGATTTTAATTTCCCTAAGCTATAGGACCATAAGTGGAAGTGCCCTAGGCTCTGTTGCTTTGTTTTTTAGATGTTTCAGGAAACACAATACACTTCTCCCGAGTGTCTGTTGGCAATTTACATCCCGCCCATCAGCATACCAAGGCTCCCAGTTCTCCATGGCCTGTCCTGCCTTTCTGGATTTTACACTTTTTTCAGATGGCCCTTTTGACCAGGGGGAAGTGAGACTTCATTGTAGTGCAGATTTCCTTTGCAAGCTTGCTTGGTTGGCCAAAAAGGGCGTATGCGTTTTTTCCTGAATATATTCAGGAAAAATATATTCAGGAAAATATATTCCTGAAAAATATATTCAGGAAAATATATTCCTGAATATATTCAGGAAAAAACGCATACGCCCTTTTTGGCCAAGTGCATCATTGTGGACGTTCTGCCTCTTTTCCTATGCTTTCAATGCAATTCCAGTCTACCTCCTGAAATCGGTTTCCTGCAATTCTGCCCCGCTTTCAAGTCCTCTTGGCAGCCTTACTTCAGTATAGTTTTGGACGATAGCTGTCATTTATAACTCTGCAGGTTTGTGAATTACAGTGCCCCTGAGCTCCTTTCTTCAACTCGCTTTCTTGTGAGCTGGCCGCAACACCGCAGGATGGCTTCAGGCCCTAAACTGGTTCCGGCACGGCACGCTGAGCCTTTGGTTAATTCCTCTTCCTGGTGGGAAATGAGAGTTAAATTTGCCCGTCCAGACACCTCCAGCTAGTCTCTCATTGGTTCTCCCTATTCCTGTTCATCTTCCACAGAAATTGCAAACTGGGCCAAACAGGAGGTTAAAGGGGCTGACTCTCCAAGTCGGGAGAGTGTTAGTAAAGCGTCTGGAATGTTGCACCCGAGTACCAGGGTACGAAAACTGAGACATATTTGAACATGTCTCCCGATCACATGGATGATCATACTCTGGGTTCCACATGCATGTTTTAGCTGTAGGAAGAATACCTTAAACCTGGGTAGTTGAAACCCGTGGAATGGGTACCATGCAACATGACTTCAAAGGGTCTTCATTTGCTCACCGAACCTCTCCAATCCTATCACTGCTGCGTTTATGCCCCTGTACACATGCTTGATTCTCTTTCGGAGACATAGCAATCCATAGGTTTTAAGATACTTACTAGTCAGGTACATTCTTAAGCGTTTAATATGCGGTGTTGAGTCTATTTCGTTGAGCAAGGAGTAGCTCTTGTCTATTCCATATTTGGCTTAAGGAACTTTACCTGTGATCATTTCAATCTCTGGTTTTATGCAGCACCCCAACTCACCTTTCCCCTTAAGCAAGCATAAGTTGGTTTTCTAAATTTGAGACCCTGTTCTGTTTTGGAATTCAGTTCCTGTGTAGCCAAGTTTACATTCCGTGTATTAGTGATATCTTATGATGTTTCTTTTTCTGTGTGACTTATTTCAGTTAAAATCATCATACCTGAATCCACTCATTGTGCTGCTAAGGGCCTGATGACATAGATTTCATTGCTGAGTGATATTGCTTTGTAAGTAAATACCACAACTTCTTTATCCATTTTTCACTTTCTGCGATGTTGAACTTGTACTGTAAACGAGGTTCTTGTAAACAGAGGCGTCCCAAATTTTGGGGTGGCTTTGTCTTTTTGATTTTAATTTCCCTAAGCTATAGGACCATAAGTGGAAGTGCCCTAGGCTCTGTTGCTTTGTTTTTTAGATGTTTCAGGAAACACCATACACTTCTCCCGAGTGTCTGTTGGCAATTTACATCCCGCCCATCAGCATAACAAGGCTCCCAGTTCTCCATGTCCTGTCCTGCCTTTCTGGATTTTACACTTTTTTCAGACGGCCCTTTTGACCGGGGGGAAGTGAGACTTCATTGTAGTGAAGATTTCCTTTGCAAGCTTGCTTGGTTGGCCAAAAAGGGCGTATGCGTTTTTTCCTGAATATATTCAGGAAAAAACGCATACGCCCTTTTTGGCCAAGTGCATCATTGTGGACGTTCTGCCTCTTTTCCTATGCTTTCAATGCAATTCCAGTCTACCTCCTGAAATCGGTTTCCTGCAATTCTGCCCTGCTTTCAAGTCCTCTTGGCAGCCTTACTTCAGTATATTTTTGGACGATAGCTGTCATTTATAACTCTGCAGGTTTGTGAATTACAGTGCCCCTGAGCTCCTTTCTTCAACTCGCTTTCTTGTGAGCTGGCCGCAACACCGCAGGATGGCTTCAGGCCCTAATCTGGTTCCGGCACGGCACGCTGAGTCTTTGGTTAATTCCTCTTCCTGGTGGGAAATGAGAGTTAAATTTGCCCGTCCAGACACCTCCAGCTAGTCTCTCATTGGTTCTCCCTATTCCTGTTCATCTTCCGCAGAAATTGCAAACTGGGCCAAACAGGAGGTTAAAGGCGCTGACTCTCGAAGTCGGGAGAGTGTTAGTAAAGCATCTGGAATGTTGCACCCGAGTACCAGGGGAGGAAAACTGAGACATATTTGAACACGTCTCCCGTTCACACGGTTGATCATACTCTGGGTTCCACATGCATGTTTTAGCTGAAGGAAGAATACCTTAAACCTGGAGAGTTGAAACCCGTGTAATGGGTACCATGCAAATTGACTTCAAAGGGTCTTCATTTGCTCACCGAACCTCTCCAATCCTATCACTGCTGTGTTTATGCCCCTGTACACATACTTGATTCTCTTTTGGAGACATAGCAATCCATAGGTTTTAAGATACTTACTAGTCAGGTACATTCTTACGCGTTTAATATGCGGTGTTGAGTCCATTTCGTTGAGCAAGGAGTAGCTCTTGTCTATTCCATATTTGGCTTAAGGAACTTTATCTGTGCTCATTTCAATCTCTGGTTTTATGCAGCACCCCAACTCACCTTTCCCCTTAAGCAAGCATAGGTTGGTTTTCTAAATTTGAGACCCTGTTCTGTTCTGTAATTCAGTTCCTGTGTAGCCAAGTTTACATTCCGTGTATTACTGATATCTTATGATGTTTCTTTTTCTGTGTCACTTATTTCAGTTAGAATCATCATACCTGAATCCACTCATTGTGCTGCTACGGGCCTCATGACATAGATTTCATTGCTGAGTGATATTGCTTTGTAAGTAAATACCACAACTTCTTTATCCATTTTTCACTTTCTGCGATGTTGAACTTGTACTGTAAACGAGGTTCTTGTAAACAGAGGCGTCCCAAACTTTGGGGTGGCTGTGTCTTTTTGATTTTAATTTCCCTAAGCTATAGGACCATAAGTGGAAGTGCCCTAGGCTCTGTTGCTTTGTTTTTTAGATGTTTCAGGAAACACAATACACTTCTCCCGAGTGTCTGTTGGCAATTTACATCCCACCCATCAGCATAACAAGGCTCCCAGTTCTCCATGGCCTGTCCTGCCTTGCTGGATTTTACACTTTTTTCAGATGGCCCTTTTGACCAGGGGGAAGTGAGACTTCATTGTAGTGCAGATTTCCTTTGCAAGCTTGCTTGGTTGGCCAAAAAGGGCGTATGCGTTTTTTCCTGAATATATTCAGGAAAAAACGCATACGCCCTTTTTGGCCAAGTGCATCATTGTGGACGTTCTGCTACTTTTCCTATGCTTTCAATGCAATTCCAGTCTACCTCCTGAAATCGGTTTCCTGCAATTCTGCCCCGCTTTCAAGTCCTCTTGGCAGCCTTACTTCAGTATAGTTTTGGACGATAGCTGTCATTTATAACTCTGCAGGTTTGTGAATTACAGTGCCCCTGAGCTCCTTTCTTCAACTCGCTTTCTTGTGAGCTGGCCGCAACACCGCAGGATGGCTTCAGGCCCTAATCTGGTTCCGGCACGGCACGCTGAGCCTTTGGTTAATTCCTCTTCCTGGTGGGAAATGAGAGTTAAATTTGCCCGTCCAGACACCTCCAGCTAGTCTCTCATTGGTTCTCCCTATTCCTGTTCATCTTCCGCAGAAATTGCAAACTGGGCCAAACAGGAGGTTAAAGGGGCTGACTCTCCAAGTCGGGAGAGTGTTAGTAAAGCGTCTGGAATGTTGCACCCGAGTACCAGGGTACGAAAACTGAGACATATTTGAACATGTCTCCCGATCACATGGATGATCATACTCTGGGTTCCACATGCATGTTTTAGCTGTAGGAAGAATACCTTAAACCTGGGTAGTTGAAACCCGTGGAATGGGAACCATGCAATATGACTTCAAAGGGTCTTCATTTGCTCACCGAACCTCTCCAATCCTATCACTGCTGCGTTTATGCCCCTGTACACATGCTTGATTCTCTTTCGGAGACATAGCAATCCATAGGTTTTAAGATACTTACTAGTCAGGTACATTCTTAAGCGTTTAATATGCTGTGTTGAGTCTATTTCGTTGAGCAAGGAGTAGCTCTTGTCTATTCCATATTTGGCTTAAGGAACTTTACCTGTGCTCATTTCAATCTCTGGTTTTATGCAGCACCCCAACTCACCTTTCCCCTTAAGCAAGCATAAGTTGGTTTTCTAAATTTGAGACCCTGTTCTGTTTTGGAATTCAGTTCCTGTGTAGCCAAGTTTACATTCCGTGTATTAGTGATATCTTATGATGTTTCTTTTTCTGTGTGACTTATTTCAGTTAAAATCATCATACCTGAATCCACTCATTGTGCTGCTAAGGGCCTGATGACATAGATTTCATTGCTGAGTGATATTGCTTTGTAAGTAAATACCACAACTTCTTTATCCATTTTTCACTTTCTGCGATGTTGAACTTGTACTGTAAACGAGGTTCTTGTAAACAGAGGCGTCCCAAATTTTGGGGTGGCATTGTCTTTTTGATTTTAATTTCCCTAAGCTATAGGACCATAAGTGGAAGTGCCCTAGGCTCTGTTGCTTTGTTTTTTAGATGTTTCAGGAAACACCATACACTTCTCCCGAGTGTCTGTTGGCAATTTACATCCCGCCCATCAGCATAACAAGGCTCCCAGTTCTCCATGTCCTGTCCTGCCTTTCTGGATTTTACACTTTTTCAGATGGCCCTTTTGACCGGGGGGCAGTGAGACTTCATTGTAGTGAAGATTTCCTTTGCAAGCTTGCTTGGTTGGCCAAAAAGGGCGTATGCGTTTTTTCCTGAATATATTCAGGAAAAAACGCATACGCCCTTTTTGGCCAAGTGCATCATTGTGGACGTTCTGCCTCTTTTCCTATGCTTTCAATGCAATTCCAGTCTACCTCCTGAAATCGGTTTCCTGCAATTCTGCCCCGCTTTCAAGTCCTCTTGGCAGCCTTACTTCAGTATATTTTTGGACGATAGCTGTCATTTATAACTCTGCAGGTTTGTGAATTACAGTGTCCCTGAGCTCCTTTCTTCAACTCGCTTTCTTGTGAGCTGGCCGCAGCACCGCAGGATGTCTTCAGGCTCTAATCTGGTTCCGGCACGTCACGCTGAGCCTTTGGTTATTTCCTCTTCCTGGTGGGAAATGAGAGTTAAATTTGCCCGTCCAGACACCTCCAGCTAGTCTCTCATTGGTTCTCCCTATTCCTGTTCATCTTCCGCAGAAATTGCAAACTGGGCCAAACAGGAGGTTAAAGGCTCTGACTCTCGAAGTCGGGAGAGTGTTAGTAAAGCATCTGGAATGTTGCACCCGAGTACCAGGGGAGGAAAACTGAGACATATTTGAACACGTCTCCCGTTCACACGGTTGATCATACTCTGGGTTCCACATGCATGTTTTAGCTGAAGGAAGAATACCTTAAACCTGGAGAGTTGAAACCCGTGTAATGGGTACCATGCAATATGACTTCAAAGGGTCTTCATTTGCTCACCGAACCTCTCCAATCCTATCACTGCTGTGTTTATGCCCCTGTACACATACTTGATTCTCTTTTGGAGACATAGCAATCCATAGGTTTTAAGATACTTACTAGTCAGGTACATTCTTACGCGTTTAATATGCAGTGTTGAGTCCATTTCGTTGAGCAAGGAGTAGCTCTTGTCTATTCCATATTTGGCTTAAGGAACTTTATCTGTGCTCATTTCAATCTCTGGTTTTATGCAGCACCCCAACTCACCTTTCCCCTTAAGCAAGCATAGGTTGGTTTTCTAAATTTGAGACCCTGTTCTGTTCTGTAATTCAGTTCCTGTGTAGCCAAGTTTACATTCCGTGTATTACTGATATCTTATGATGTTTCTTTTTCTGTGTCACTTATTTCAGTTAGAATCATCATACCTGAATCCACTCATTGTGCTGCTACGGGCCTCATGACATAGATTTCATTGCTGAGTGATATTGCTTTGTAAGTAAATACCACAACTTCTTTATCCATTTTTCACTTTCTGCGATGTTGAACTTGTACTGTAAACGAGGTTCTTGTAAACAGAGGCGTCCCAAATTTTGGGGTGGCATTGTCTTTTTGATTTTAATTTCCCTAAGCTATAGGACCATAAGTGGAAGTGCCCTAGGCTCTGTTGCTTTGTTTTTTAGATGTTTCAGGAAACACCATACACTTCTCCCGAGTGTCTGTTGGCAATTTACATCCCGCCCATCAGCATAACAAGGCTCCCAGTTCTCCATGTCCTGTCCTGCCTTTCTGGATTTTACACTTTTTCAGATGGCCCTTTTGACCGGGGGGCAGTGAGACTTCATTGTAGTGAAGATTTCCTTTGCAAGCTTGCTTGGTTGGCCAAAAAGGGCGTATGCGTTTTTTCCTGAATATATTCAGGAAAAAACGCATACGCCCTTTTTGGCCAAGTGCATCATTGTGGACGTTCTGCCTCTTTTCCTATGCTTTCAATGCAATTCCAGTCTACCTCCTGAAATCGGTTTCCTGCAATTCTGCCCCGCTTTCAAGTCCTCTTGGCAGCCTTACTTCAGTATATTTTTGGACGATAGCTGTCATTTATAACTCTGCAGGTTTGTGAATTACAGTGTCCCTGAGCTCCTTTCTTCAACTCGCTTTCTTGTGAGCTGGCCGCAGCACCGCAGGATGTCTTCAGGCTCTAATCTGGTTCCGGCACGTCACGCTGAGCCTTTGGTTATTTCCTCTTCCTGGTGGGAAATGAGAGTTAAATTTGCCCGTCCAGACACCTCCAGCTAGTCTCTCATTGGTTCTCCCTATTCCTGTTCATCTTCCGCAGAAATTGCAAACTGGGCCAAACAGGAGGTTAAAGGCTCTGACTCTCGAAGTCGGGAGAGTGTTAGTAAAGCATCTGGAATGTTGCACCCGAGTACCAGGGGAGGAAAACTGAGACATATTTGAACACGTCTCCCGTTCACACGGTTGATCATACTCTGGGTTCCACATGCATGTTTTAGCTGAAGGAAGAATACCTTAAACCTGGAGAGTTGAAACCCGTGTAATGGGTACCATGCAATATGACTTCAAAGGGTCTTCATTTGCTCACCGAACCTCTCCAATCCTATCACTGCTGTGTTTATGCCCCTGTACACATACTTGATTCTCTTTTGGAGACATAGCAATCCATAGGTTTTAAGATACTTACTAGTCAGGTACATTCTTACGCGTTTAATATGCGGTGTTGAGTCCATTTCGTTGAGCAAGGAGTAGCTCTTGTCTATTCCATATTTGGCTTAAGGAACTTTATCTGTGCTCATTTCAATCTCTGGTTTTATGCAGCACCCCAACTCACCTTTCCCCTTAAGCAAGCATAGGTTGGTTTTCTAAATTTGAGACCCTGTTCTGTTCTGTAATTCAGTTCCTGTGTAGCCAAGTTTACATTCCGTGTATTACTGATATCTTATGATGTTTCTTTTTCTGTGTCACTTATTTCAGTTAGAATCATCATACCTGAATCCACTCATTGTGCTGCTACGGGCCTCATGACATAGATTTCATTGCTGAGTGATATTGCTTTGTAAGTAAATACCACAACTTCTTTATCCATTTTTCACTTTCTGCGATGTTGAACTTGTACTGTAAACGAGGTTCTTGTAAACAGAGGCGTCCCAAACTTTGGGGTGGCTGTGTCTTTTTGATTTTAATTTCCCTAAGCTATAGGACCATAAGTGGAAGTGCCCTAGGCTCTGTTGCTTTGTTTTTTAGATGTTTCAGGAAACACAATACACTTCTCCCGAGTGTCTGTTGGCAATTTACATCCCACCCATCAGCATAACAAGGCTCCCAGTTCTCCATGGCCTGTCCTGCCTTGCTGGATTTTACACTTTTTTCAGATGGCCCTTTTGACCAGGGGGAAGTGAGACTTCATTGTAGTGCAGATTTCCTTTGCAAGCTTGCTTGGTTGGCCAAAAAGGGCGTATGCGTTTTTTCCTGAATATATTCAGGAAAAAACGCATACGCCCTTTTTGGCCAAGTGCATCATTGTGGACGTTCTGCTACTTTTCCTATGCTTTCAATGCAATTCCAGTCTACCTCCTGAAATCGGTTTCCTGCAATTCTGCCCCGCTTTCAAGTCCTCTTGGCAGCCTTACTTCAGTATAGTTTTGGACGATAGCTGTCATTTATAACTCTGCAGGTTTGTGAATTACAGTGCCCCTGAGCTCCTTTCTTCAACTCGCTTTCTTGTGAGCTGGCCGCAACACCGCAGGATGGCTTCAGGCCCTAATCTGGTTCCGGCACGGCACGCTGAGCCTTTGGTTAATTCCTCTTCCTGGTGGGAAATGAGAGTTAAATTTGCCCGTCCAGACACCTCCAGCTAGTCTCTCATTGGTTCTCCCTATTCCTGTTCATCTTCCGCAGAAATTGCAAACTGGGCCAAACAGGAGGTTAAAGGGGCTGACTCTCCAAGTCGGGAGAGTGTTAGTAAAGCGTCTGGAATGTTGCACCCGAGTACCAGGGTACGAAAACTGAGACATATTTGAACATGTCTCCCGATCACATGGATGATCATACTCTGGGTTCCACATGCATGTTTTAGCTGTAGGAAGAATACCTTAAACCTGGGTAGTTGAAACCCGTGGAATGGGAACCATGCAATATGACTTCAAAGGGTCTTCATTTGCTCACCGAACCTCTCCAATCCTATCACTGCTGCGTTTATGCCCCTGTACACATGCTTGATTCTCTTTCGGAGACATAGCAATCCATAGGTTTTAAGATACTTACTAGTCAGGTACATTCTTAAGCGTTTAATATGCTGTGTTGAGTCTATTTCGTTGAGCAAGGAGTAGCTCTTGTCTATTCCATATTTGGCTTAAGGAACTTTACCTGTGCTCATTTCAATCTCTGGTTTTATGCAGCACCCCAACTCACCTTTCCCCTTAAGCAAGCATAAGTTGGTTTTCTAAATTTGAGACCGTGTTCTGTTTTGGAATTCAGTTCCTGTGTAGCCAAGTTTACATTCCGTGTATTAGTGATATCTTATGATGTTTCTTTTTCTGTGTGACTTATTTCAGTTAAAATCATCATACCTGAATCCACTCATTGTGCTGCTAAGGGCCTGATGACATAGATTTCATTGCTGAGTGATATTGCTTTGTAAGTAAATACCACAACTTCTTTATCCATTTTTCACTTTCTGCGATGTTGAACTTGTACTGTAAACGAGGTTCTTGTAAACAGAGGCGTCCCAAATTTTGGGGTGGCATTGTCTTTTTGATTTTAATTTCCCTAAGCTATAGGACCATAAGTGGAAGTGCCCTAGGCTCTGTTGCTTTGTTTTTTAGATGTTTCAGGAAACACCATACACTTCTCCCGAGTGTCTGTTGGCAATTTACATCCCGCCCATCAGCATAACAAGGCTCCCAGTTCTCCATGTCCTGTCCTGCCTTTCTGGATTTTACACTTTTTCAGATGGCCCTTTTGACCGGGGGGCAGTGAGACTTCATTGTAGTGAAGATTTCCTTTGCAAGCTTGCTTGGTTGGCCAAAAAGGGCGTATGCGTTTTTTCCTGAATATATTCAGGAAAAAACGCATACGCCCTTTTTGGCCAAGTGCATCATTGTGGACGTTCTGCCTCTTTTCCTATGCTTTCAATGCAATTCCAGTCTACCTCCTGAAATCGGTTTCCTGCAATTCTGCCCCGCTTTCAAGTCCTCTTGGCAGCCTTACTTCAGTATATTTTTGGACGATAGCTGTCATTTATAACTCTGCAGGTTTGTGAATTACAGTGTCCCTGAGCTCCTTTCTTCAACTCGCTTTCTTGTGAGCTGGCCGCAGCACCGCAGGATGTCTTCAGGCTCTAATCTGGTTCCGGCACGTCACACTGAGCCTTTGGTTATTTCCTCTTCCTGGTGGGAAATGAGAGTTAAATTTGCCCGTCCAGACACCTCCAGCTAGTCTCTCATTGGTTCTCCCTATTCCTGTTCATCTTCCGCAGAAATTGCAAACTGGGCCAAACAGGAGGTTAAAGGCTCTGACTCTCGAAGTCGGGAGAGTGTTAGTAAAGCATCTGGAATGTTGCACCCGAGTACCAGGGGAGGAAAACTGAGACATATTTGAACACGTCTCCCGTTCACACGGTTGATCATACTCTGGGTTCCACATGCATGTTTTAGCTGAAGGAAGAATACCTTAAACCTGGAGAGTTGAAACCCGTGTAATGGGTACCATGCAATATGACTTCAAAGGGTCTTCATTTGCTCACCGAACCTCTCCAATCCTATCACTGCTGTGTTTATGCCCCTGTACACATACTTGATTCTCTTTTGGAGACATAGCAATCCATAGGTTTTAAGATACTTACTAGTCAGGTACATTCTTACGCGTTTAATATGCGGTGTTGAGTCCATTTCGTTGAGCAAGGAGTAGCTCTTGTCTATTCCATATTTGGCTTAAGGAACTTTATCTGTGCTCATTTCAATCTCTGGTTTTATGCAGCACCCCAACTCACCTTTCCCCTTAAGCAAGCATAGGTTGGTTTTCTAAATTTGAGACCCTGTTCTGTTCTGTAATTCAGTTCCTGTGTAGCCAAGTTTACATTCCGTGTATTACTGATATCTTATGATGTTTCTTTTTCTGTGTGACTTATTTCAGTTAGAATCATCATACCTGAATCCACTCATTGTGCTGCTACGGGCCTCATGACATAGATTTCATTGCTGAGTGATATTGCTTTGTAAGTAAATACCACAACTTCTTTATCCATTTTTCACTTTCTGCGATGTTGAACTTGTACTGTAAACGAGGTTCTTGTAAACAGAGGCGTCCCAAACTTTGGGGTGGCTGTGTCTTTTTGATTTTAATTTCCCTAAGCTATAGGACCATAAGTGGAAGTGCCCTAGGCTCTGTTGCTTTGTTTTTTAGATGTTTCAGGAAACACAATACACTTCTCCCGAGTGTCTGTTGGCAATTTACATCCCGCCCATCAGCATGACAAGGCTCCCAGTTCTCCATGTCCTGTCCTGCCTTTCTGGATTTTACACTTTTTTCAGATGGCCCTTTTGACCGGGGGGAAGTGAGACTTCATTGTAGTGAAGATTTCCTTTGCAAGCTTGCTTGGTTGGCCAAAAAGGGCGTATGCGTTTTTTCCTGAATATATTCAGGAAAAAACGCATACGCCCTTTTTGGCCAAGTGCATCATTGTGGACGTTCTGCCTCTTTTCCTATGCTTTCAATGCAATTCCAGTCTACCTCCTGAAATCGGTTTCCTGCAATTCTGCCCCGCCTTTCAAGTCCTCTTGGCAGCCTTACTTCAGTATATTTTTGGACGATAGCTGTCATTTATAACACTGCAGGTTTGTGAATTACAGTTCCCCTGAGCTCCTTTCTTCAACTCACTTTCTTGTGAGCTGGCCGCAACACCGCAGGATGGCTTCAGGCTCTAATCTGGTTCCGGCACGGCACGCTGAGCCTTTGGTTATTTCCTCTTCCTGGTGGGAAATGAGAGTTAAATTTGCCCGTCCAGACACCTCCAGCTAGTCTCTCATTGGTTCTCCCTATTCCTGTTCATCTTCCGCAGTAATTGCAAACTGGACCAAACAGGAGGTTAAAGGCGCTGACTCTCCAAGTCGGGAGAGTGTTAGTAAAGCATCTGGAATGTTGCACCCGAGTACCAGGGGAGGAAAACTGAGACATATTTGAACACGTCTCCCGTTCACACGGTTGATCATACTCTGGGTTCCACATGCATGTTTTAGCTGAAGGAAGAATACCTTAAACCTAGAGAGTTGAGACCCGTGTAATGGGTACCATGCAATATGAATTCAAAGGGTCTTCATCTGCTCACCGAACCTCCCCAGTCCTATCACTGCTGCGTTTATGCCCCTGTACACATGCTTGATTCTCTTTCGGAGACATAGCAATCCATAGGTTTTAAGATACTTACTAGTCAGGTACATTCTTAGGCGTTTAATATGGGGTGTTGAGTCCATTTCGTTGAGCAAGGAGTAGCTCTTGTCTATTCCATATTTGGCTTAAGGAACTTTATCTGTGCTCATTTCAATCTCTGGTTTTATGCAGCACCCCAACTCACCTTTCCCCTTAAGCAAGCATAAGTTGGTTTTCTAAATTTGAGACCCTGTTCTGTTCTGTAATTCAGTTCCTGTGTAGCCAAGTTTACATTCCGTGTATTAGTGATATCTTATGATGTTTCTTTTTCTGTGTGACTTAATTCAGTTAGAATCATCGTACCTGAATCCACTCATTATGCTGCTACGGGCCTGATGACATAGATTTCATTGCTGAGTGATATTGCTTTGTAAGTAAATACCACAACTTCTTTATCCATTTTTCACTTTCTGCGATGTTGAACTTGTACTGTAAACGAGGTTCTTGTAAACAGAGGCGTCCCAAATTTTGGGGTGGCTTTGTCTTTTTGATTTTAATTTCCCTAAGCTATAGGACCATAAGTGGAAGTGCCCTAGGCTCTGTTGCTTTGTTTTTTAGATGTTTCAGGAAACACCATACACTTCTCCCGAGTGTCTGTTGGCAATTTACATCCCGCCCATCAGCATAACAAGGCTCCCAGTTCTCCATGTCCTGTCCTGCTTTTCTGGATTTTACACTTTTTTCAGATGGCCCTTTTGACCGGGGGGAAGTGAGACTTCATTGTAGTGAAGATTTCCTTTGCAAGCTTGCTTGGTTGGCCAAAAAGGGCGTATGCGTTTTTTCCTGAATATATTCAGGAAAAAACGCATACGCCCTTTTTGGCCAAGTGCATCATTGTGGACGTTCTGCCTCTTTTCCTATGCTTTCAATGCAATTCCAGTCTACCTCCTGAAATCGGTTTCCTGCAATTCTGCCCCGCTTTCAAGTCCTCTTGGCAGCCTTACTTCAGTATATTTTTGGACGATAGCTGTCATTTATAACTCTGCAGGTTTGTGAATTACAGTGTCCCTGAGCTCCTTTCTTCAACTCGCTTTCTTTTAAGCTGGCCGCAGCACCGCAGGATGTCTTCAGGCTCTAATCTGGTTCTGGCACGTCACGCTGAGCCTTTGGTTATTTCCTCTTCCTGGTGGGAAATGAGAGTTAAATTTGCCCGTCCAGACACCTCCAGCTAGTCTCTCATTGGTTCTCCCTATTCCTGTTCATCTTCCGCAGAAATTGCAAACTGGGCCAAACAGGAGGTTAAAGGCGCTGACTCTCGAAGTCGGGAGAGTGTTAGTAAAGCATCTGGAATGTTGCACCCGAGTACCAGGGGAGGAAAACTGAGACATATTTGAACACGTCTCCCGTTCACACGGTTGATCATACTCTGGGTTCCACATGCATGTTTTAGCTGAAGGAAGAATACCTTAAACCTGGAGAGTTGAAACCCGTGTAATGGGTACCATGCAATATGACTTCAAAGGGTCTTCATTTGCTCACCGAACCTCTCCAATCCTATCACTGCTGTGTTTATGCCCCTGTACACATACTTGATTCTCTTTTGGAGACATAGCAATCCATAGGTTTTAAGATACTTACTAGTCAGGTACATTCTTACGCGTTTAATATGCGGTGTTGAGTCCATTTCGTTGAGCAAGGAGTAGCTCTTGTCTATTCCATATTTGGCTTAAGGAACTTTATCTGTGCTCATTTCAATCTCTGGTTTTATGCAGCACCCCAACTCACCTTTCCCCTTAAGCAAGCATAGGTTGGTTTTCTAAATTTGAGACCCTGTTCTGTTCTGTAATTCAGTTCCTGTGTAGCCAAGTTTACATTCCGTGTATTACTGATATCTTATGATGTTTCTTTTTCTGTGTGACTTATTTCAGTTAGAATCATCATACCTGAATCCACTCATTGTGCTGCTACGGGCCTCATGACATAGATTTCATTGCTGAGTGATATTGCTTTGTAAGTAAATACCACAACTTCTTTATCCATTTTTCACTTTCTGCGATGTTGAACTTGTACTGTAAACGAGGTTCTTGTAAACAGAGGCGTCCCAAACTTTGGGGTGGCTGTGTCTTTTTGATTTTAATTTCCCTAAGCTATAGGACCATAAGTGGAAGTGCCCTAGGCTCTGTTGCTTTGTTTTTTAGATGTTTCAGGAAACACAATACACTTCTCCCGAGTGTCTGTTGGCAATTTACATCCCGCCCATCAGCATAACAAGGCTCCCAGTTCTCCATGTCCTGTCCTGCCTTTCTGGATTTTACACTTTTTTCAGATGGCCCTTTTGACCGGGGGGAAGTGAGACTTCATTGTAGTGAAGATTTCCTTTGCAAGCTTGCTTGGTTGGCCAAAAAGGGCGTATGCGTTTTTTCCTGAATATATTCAGGAAAAAACGCATACGCCCTTTTTGGCCAAGTGCATCATTGTGGACGTTCTGCCTCTTTTCCTATGCTTTCAATGCAATTCCAGTCTACCTCCTGAAATCGGTTTCCTGCAATTCTGCCCCGCCTTTCAAGTCCTCTTGGCAGCCTTACTTCAGTATATTTTTGGACGATAGCTGTCATTTATAACACTGCAGGTTTGTGAATTACAGTTCCCCTGAGCTCCTTTCTTCAACTCACTTTCTTGTGAGCTGGCCGCAACACCGCAGGATGGCTTCAGGCTCTAATCTGGTTCCGGCACGGCACGCTGAGCCTTTGGTTATTTCCTCTTCCTGGTGGGAAATGAGAGTTAAATTTGCCCGTCCAGACACCTCCAGCTAGTCTCTCATTGGTTCTCCCTATTCCTGTTCATCTTCCGCAGTAATTGCAAACTGGACCAAACAGGAGGTTAAAGGCGCTGACTCTCCAAGTCGGGAGAGTGTTAGTAAAGCATCTGGAATGTTGCACCCGAGTACCAGGGGAGGAAAACTGAGACATATTTGAACACGTCTCCCGTTCACACGGTTGATCATACTCTGGGTTCCACATGCATGTTTTAGCTGAAGGAAGAATACCTTAAACCTAGAGAGTTGAGACCCGTGTAATGGGTACCATGCAATATGAATTCAAAGGGTCTTCATCTGCTCACCGAACCTCCCCAGTCCTATCACTGCTGCGTTTATGCCCCTGTACACATGCTTGATTCTCTTTCGGAGACATAGCAATCCATAGGTTTTAAGATACTTACTAGTCAGGTACATTCTTAGGCGTTTAATATGGGGTGTTGAGTCCATTTCGTTGAGCAAGGAGTAGCTCTTGTCTATTCCATATTTGGCTTAAGGAACTTTATCTGTGCTCATTTCAATCTCTGGTTTTATGCAGCACCCCAACTCACCTTTCCCCTTAAGCAAGCATAAGTTGGTTTTCTAAATTTGAGACCCTGTTCTGTTCTGTAATTCAGTTCCTGTGTAGCCAAGTTTACATTCCGTGTATTAGTGATATCTTATGATGTTTCTTTTTCTGTGTGACTTAATTCAGTTAGAATCATCGTACCTGAATCCACTCATTATGCTGCTACGGGCCTGATGACATAGATTTCATTGCTGAGTGATATTGCTTTGTAAGTAAATACCACAACTTCTTTATCCATTTTTCACTTTCTGCGATGTTGAACTTGTACTGTAAACGAGGTTCTTGTAAACAGAGGCGTCCCAAACTTTGGGGTGGCTGTGTCTTTTTGATTTTAATTTCCCTAAGCTATAGGACCATAAGTGGAAGTGCCCTAGGCTCTGTTGCTTTGTTTTCTGGATGTTTCAGGAAACACCATACACTTCTCCCGAGTGTCTGTTGGAAATTTACATCCCGCCCATCAGCATAACAAGGCTCCCAGTTCTCCATGGCCTGTCCTGCCTTTCTGGATTTTACACTTTTTTCAGATGGCCCTTTTGACCGGGGGGAAGTGAGACTTCATTGTAGTGCAGATTTCCTTTGCAAGCTTGCTTGGTTGGCCAAAAAGGGCGTATGCGTTTTTTCCTGAATATATTCAGGAAAAAATGCATACGCCCTTTTTAGGCCAAGTGCATCATATTGGACGTTCTGCCTCTTTTCCTATGCTTTCAATGCAATTCCAGTCTACCTCCTGAAATCGGTTTCCTGCAATTCTGCCCCGCTTTCAAGTTCTCTTGGCATACTTACTTCAGTATATTTTTGGACGATAGCTGTCATTTATAACTCTGCAGGTTTGTGCATTACAGTGCCCCTGAGCTCCTTTCTTCAACTCGCTTTCTTGTGAGCTGGCCGCAACACCGCAGGATGGCTTCAGGCCCTAATCTGGTTCCGGCACGGCACGCTGCGCCTTTGGTTATTTCCTCTTCCTGGTGGGAAATGAGAGTTAAATTTGCCCGTCCAGACACCTCCAGCTAGTCTCTCATTGGTTCTCCCTATTCCTGTTCATCTTCCGCAGAAATTGCAAACTGGACCAAACAGGAGGTTAAAGGCGCTGACTCTCCAAGTGGGGAGAGTGTTAGTAAAGCGTCTGGAATGTTGCACTCGAGTAACAGGGGAGGAAAACTGAGACATATTTGAACACGTCTCCCGTTCACACGGTTGATCATACTCTGGGTTCCACATGCATGTTTTAGCTGAAGGAAGAATACCTTAAACCAGGAGAGTTGAGAGCCGTGTAATGGGTACCATGCAATATGACTTCAAAGGGTCTTCGTTTGCTCAGCGAACCTCCCCAGTCCTATCACTGCTGCGTTTATGCCCCTGTACACATGCTTGATTCTCTTTCGGAGACATAGCAATCCATAGGTTTTAAGATACTTACTAGTCAGGTACATTCTTAGGCGTTTAATATGGGGTGTTGAGTCCATTTCGTTGAGCAAGGAGTAGCTCTTGTCTATTCCATATTTGGCTTAAGGAACTTTATCTGTGCTCATTTCAATCTCTGGTTTTATGCAGCACCCCAACTCACCTTTCCCCTTAAGCAAGCATAAGTTGGTTTTCTAAATTTGAGACCCTGTTCTGTTTTGGAATTCAGTTCCTGTGTAGCCAAGTTTACATTCCGTGTATTAGTGATATCTTATGATGTTTCTTTTTCTGTGTGACTTATTTCAGTTAGAATCATCGTACCTGAATCCACTCATTGTGCTGCTAAGGGCCTGATGACATAAATTTCATTGCTGAGTGATATTACTTTGTAAGTAAATACCACAACTTCTTTATCCATTTTTCACTTTCTGCGATGTTGAACTTGTACTGTAAACGAGGTTCTTGTAAACAGAGGCGTCCCAAACTTTGGGGTGGCTGTGTCTTTTTGATTTTAATTTCCCTAAGCTATAGGACCATAAGTGGAAGTGCCCTAGGCTCTGTTGCTTTGTTTTTTAGATGTTTCAGGAAACACCATACACTTCTCCCGAGTGTCTGTTGACAATTTACATCCCGCCCATCAGCATAACAAGGCTCCCAGTTCTCCATGGCCTGTCCTGCCTTGCTGGATTTTACACTTTTTTCAGATGGCCCTTTTGACCGGGGGGAAGTGAGACTTCATTGTAGTGCAGATTTCCTTTGCAAGCTTGCTTGGTTGGCCAAAAAGGGCGTATGCGTTTTTTCCTGAATATATTCAGGAAAAAACGCATACGCCCTTTTTGGCCAAGTGCATCATTGTGGACGTTCTGTCTCTTTTCCTATGCTTTCAATGCAATTCCAGTCTACCTCCTGAAATCGGTTTCCTGCAATTCTGCCCGGCTTTCAAGTCCTCTTGGCAGCCTTACTTCAGTATATTTTTGGACGATTGCTGTCATTTATAACTCTGCAAGTTTGTGAATTACAGTGCCCCTGAGCTCCTTTCTTCAACTCGCTTTCTTGTGAGCTGGCCGCAACACCGCAGGATGGCTTCAGGCCCTAATCTGGTTCCGGCACGGCACGCTGAACCTTTGGTTATTTCCTCTTCCTGGTGGGAAATGAGAGTTAAATTTGGCCGTCCAGAAACCTCCAGCTAGTCTCTTATTGGTTCTCCCTATTACTGTTCATCTTCCGCAGAAATTGCAAACTGGGCCAAACAGGAAGTTAAAGGCGCTGACTCTCCAAGTGGGGAGAGTGTTAGTAAAGCGTCTGGAATGTTGCACCCTAGTACCAGGGGAGGAAAACTGAGACATATTTGAACACGTCTCCCGTTCACACGGTTGATCATACTCTGGGTTCCACATGCATGTTTTAGCTGAAGGAAGAATACCTTTAACCTGGAGAGTTGAGACCCGTGGAATGGGTACCATGCAATATGACATCAAAGGGTCTTCATTTGCTCACCGAACCTCTCCAATCCTATCACTGCTGCATTTATGCCCCTGTACACACGCTTGATTCTCTTTTGGAGACATAGCAATCCATAGGTTTTAAGATAGTTACTAGTCAGGTACATTCTTAGGCGTTTAATATGGGGTGTTGAGTCAATTTCGTTGAGCAAGGAGTAGCTCTTGTCTATTCCATATTTGGCTTAAGAAACTTTATCTGTGCTCATTTCAATCTCTGGTTTTATGCAGCACCCCAACTCACCTTTCCCCTTAAGCAAGCATAAGTTGGTTTTCTAAATTTGAGACCCTGTTCTGTTCTGTAATTCAGTTCCTGTGTAGCCCAGTTTACATTCCGTGTATTAGTGATATCTTATGATGTTTCTTTTTCTGTGTGACTTATTTCAGTTAGAATCATCGTACCTGAATCCACTTATTATGCTGCTACGGGCCTGATGACATAGATTTCATTGCTGAGTGATATTGCTTTGTAAGTAAATACCACAACTTCTTTATCCATTTTTCACTTTCTGCGATGTTGAACTTGTACTGTAAACGAGGTTCTTGTAAACAGAGGCGTCCCAAACTTTGGGGTGGCTGTGTCTTTTTGATTTTAATTTCCCTAAGCTATAGGACCATAAGTGGAAGTGCCCTAGGCTCTGTTGCTTTGTTTTCTGGATGTTTCAGGAAACACCATACACTTCTCCCGAGTGTCTGTTGGCAATTTACATCCCGCCCATCAGCATAACAAGGCTCCCAGTTCTCCATGGCCTGTCCTGCCTTTCTGGATTTTACACTTTTTTCAGATGGCCCTTTTGACCGGGGGGAAGTGAGACTTCATTGTAGTGCAGATTTCCTTTGCAAGCTTGCTTGGTTGGCCAAAAAGGGCGTATGCGTTTTTTCCTGAATATATTCAGGAAAAAATGCATACGCCCTTTTGGGCCAAGTGCATCATTGTGGACGTTCTGCCTCTTTTCCTATGCTTTCAATGCAATTCCAGTCTACCTCCTGAAATCGGTTTCCTGCAATTCTGCCCCGCTTTCAAGTTCTCTTGGCATACTTACTTCAGTATATTTTTGGACGATAGCTGTCATTTATAACTCTGCAGGTTTGTGCATTACAGTGCCCCTGAGCTCCTTTCTTCAACTCGCTTTCTTGTGAGCTGGCCGCAACACCGCAGGATGGCTTCAGGCCCTAATCTGGTTCCGGCACGGCACGCTGCGCCTTTGGTTATTTCCTCTACCTGGTGGGAAATGAGAGTTAAATTTGCCCGTCCAGACACCTCCAGCTAGTCTCTCATTGGTTCTCCCTATTCCTGTTCATCTTCCGCAGAAATTGCAAACTGGACCAAACAGGAGGTTAAAGGCGCTGACTCTCCAAGTGGGGAGAGTGTTAGTAAAGCGTCTGGAATGTTGCACTCGAGTAACAGGGGAGGAAAACTGAGACATATTTGAACACGTCTCCCGTTCACACGGTTGATCATACTCTGGGTTCCACATGCATGTTTTAGCTGAAGGAAGAATACCTTAAACCTAGAGAGTTGAGACCCGTGTAATGGGTACCATGCAATATGAATTCAAAGGGTCTTCATCTGCTCACCGAACCTCCCCAGTCCTATCACTGCTGCGTTTATGCCCCTGTACACATGCTTGATTCTCTTTCGGAGACATAGCAATCCATAGGTTTTAAGATACTTACTAGTCAGGTACATTCTTAGGCGTTTAATATGGGGTGTTGAGTCCATTTCGTTGAGCAAGGAGTAGCTCTTGTCTATTCCATATTTGGCTTAAGGAACTTTATCTGTGCTCATTTCAATCTCTGGTTTTATGCAGCACCCCAACTCACCTTTCCCCTTAAGCAAGCATAAGTTGGTTTTCTAAATTTGAGACCCTGTTCTGTTCTGTAATTCAGTTCCTGTGTAGCCAAGTTTACATTCCGTGTATTAGTGATATCTTATGATGTTTCTTTTTCTGTGTGACTTAATTCAGTTAGAATCATCGTACCTGAATCCACTCATTATGCTGCTACGGGCCTGATGACATAGATTTCATTGCTGAGTGATATTGCTTTGTAAGTAAATACCACAACTTCTTTATCCATTTTTCACTTTCTGCGATGTTGAACTTGTACTGTAAACGAGGTTCTTGTAAACAGAGGCGTCCCAAATTTTGGGGTGGCTTTGTCTTTTTGATTTTAATTTCCCTAAGCTATAGGACCATAAGTGGAAGTGCCCTAGGCTCTGTTGCTTTGTTTTTTAGATGTTTCAGGAAACACCATACACTTCTCCCGAGTGTCTGTTGGCAATTTACATCCCGCCCATCAGCATAACAAGGCTCCCAGTTCTCCATGTCCTGTCCTGCTTTTCTGGATTTTACACTTTTTTCAGATGGCCCTTTTGACCGGGGGGAAGTGAGACTTCATTGTAGTGAAGATTTCCTTTGCAAGCTTGCTTGGTTGGCCAAAAAGGGCGTATGCGTTTTTTCCTGAATATATTCAGGAAAAAACGCATACGCCCTTTTTGGCCAAGTGCATCATTGTGGACGTTCTGCCTCTTTTCCTATGCTTTCAATGCAATTCCAGTCTACCTCCTGAAATCGGTTTCCTGCAATTCTGCCCCGCTTTCAAGTCCTCTTGGCAGCCTTACTTCAGTATATTTTTGGACGATAGCTGTCATTTATAACTCTGCAGGTTTGTGAATTACAGTGTCCCTGAGCTCCTTTCTTCAACTCGCTTTCTTTTAAGCTGGCCGCAGCACCGCAGGATGTCTTCAGGCTCTAATCTGGTTCTGGCACGTCACGCTGAGCCTTTGGTTATTTCCTCTTCCTGGTGGGAAATGAGAGTTAAATTTGCCCGTCCAGACACCTCCAGCTAGTCTCTCATTGGTTCTCCCTATTCCTGTTCATCTTCCGCAGAAATTGCAAACTGGGCCAAACAGGAGGTTAAAGGCGCTGACTCTCGAAGTCGGGAGAGTGTTAGTAAAGCATCTGGAATGTTGCACCCGAGTACCAGGGGAGGAAAACTGAGACATATTTGAACACGTCTCCCGTTCACACGGTTGATCATACTCTGGGTTCCACATGCATGTTTTAGCTGAAGGAAGAATACCTTAAACCTGGAGAGTTGAAACCCGTGTAATGGGTACCATGCAATATGACTTCAAAGGGTCTTCATTTGCTCACCGAACCTCTCCAATCCTATCACTGCTGTGTTTATGCCCCTGTACACATACTTGATTCTCTTTTGGAGACATAGCAATCCATAGGTTTTAAGATACTTACTAGTCAGGTACATTCTTACGCGTTTAATATGCGGTGTTGAGTCCATTTCGTTGAGCAAGGAGTAGCTCTTGTCTATTCCATATTTGGCTTAAGGAACTTTATCTGTGCTCATTTCAATCTCTGGTTTTATGCAGCACCCCAACTCACCTTTCCCCTTAAGCAAGCATAGGTTGGTTTTCTAAATTTGAGACCCTGTTCTGTTCTGTAATTCAGTTCCTGTGTAGCCAAGTTTACATTCCGTGTATTACTGATATCTTATGATGTTTCTTTTTCTGTGTGACTTATTTCAGTTAGAATCATCATACCTGAATCCACTCATTGTGCTGCTACGGGCCTCATGACATAGATTTCATTGCTGAGTGATATTGCTTTGTAAGTAAATACCACAACTTCTTTATCCATTTTTCACTTTCTGCGATGTTGAACTTGTACTGTAAACGAGGTTCTTGTAAACAGAGGCGTCCCAAACTTTGGGGTGGCTGTGTCTTTTTGATTTTAATTTCCCTAAGCTATAGGACCATAAGTGGAAGTGCCCTAGGCTCTGTTGCTTTGTTTTTTAGATGTTTCAGGAAACACAATACACTTCTCCCGAGTGTCTGTTGGCAATTTACATCCCGCCCATCAGCATAACAAGGCTCCCAGTTCTCCATGTCCTGTCCTGCCTTTCTGGATTTTACACTTTTTTCAGATGGCCCTTTTGACCGGGGGGAAGTGAGACTTCATTGTAGTGAAGATTTCCTTTGCAAGCTTGCTTGGTTGGCCAAAAAGGGCGTATGCGTTTTTTCCTGAATATATTCAGGAAAAAACGCATACGCCCTTTTTGGCCAAGTGCATCATTGTGGACGTTCTGCCTCTTTTCCTATGCTTTCAATGCAATTCCAGTCTACCTCCTGAAATCGGTTTCCTGCAATTCTGCCCCGCCTTTCAAGTCCTCTTGGCTGCCTTACTTCAGTATATTTTTGGACGATAGCTGTCATTTATAACACTGCAGGTTTGTGAATTACAGTTCCCCTGAGCTCCTTTCTTCAACTCACTTTCTTGTGAGCTGGCCGCAACACCGCAGGATGGCTTCAGGCTCTAATCTGGTTCCGGCACGGCACGCTGAGCCTTTGGTTATTTCCTCTTCCTGGTGGGAAATGAGAGTTAAATTTGCCCGTCCAGACACCTCCAGCTAGTCTCTCATTGGTTCTCCCTATTCCTGTTCATCTTCCGCAGTAATTGCAAACTGGACCAAACAGGAGGTTAAAGGCGCTGACTCTCCAAGTCGGGAGAGTGTTAGTAAAGCATCTGGAATGTTGCACCCGAGTACCAGGGGAGGAAAACTGAGACATATTTGAACACGTCTCCCGTTCACACGGTTGATCATACTCTGGGTTCCACATGCATGTTTTAGCTGAAGGAAGAATACCTTAAACCTAGAGAGTTGAGACCCGTGTAATGGGTACCATGCAATATGAATTCAAAGGGTCTTCATCTGCTCACCGAACCTCCCCAGTCCTATCACTGCTGCGTTTATGCCCCTGTACACATGCTTGATTCTCTTTCGGAGACATAGCAATCCATAGGTTTTAAGATACTTACTAGTCAGGTACATTCTTAGGCGTTTAATATGGGGTGTTGAGTCCATTTCGTTGAGCAAGGAGTAGCTCTTGTCTATTCCATATTTGGCTTAAGGAACTTTATCTGTGCTCATTTCAATCTCTGGTTTTATGCAGCACCCCAACTCACCTTTCCCCTTAAGCAAGCATAAGTTGGTTTTCTAAATTTGAGACCCTGTTCTGTTCTGTAATTCAGTTCCTGTGTAGCCAAGTTTACATTCCGTGTATTAGTGATATCTTATGATGTTTCTTTTTCTGTGTGACTTAATTCAGTTAGAATCATCGTACCTGAATCCACTCATTATGCTGCTACGGGCCTGATGACATAGATTTCATTGCTGAGTGATATTGCTTTGTAAGTAAATACCACAACTTCTTTATCCATTTTTCACTTTCTGCGATGTTGAACTTGTACTGTAAACGAGGTTCTTGTAAACAGAGGCGTCCCAAACTTTGGGGTGGCTGTGTCTTTTTGATTTTAATTTCCCTAAGCTATAGGACCATAAGTGGAAGTGCCCTAGGCTCTGTTGCTTTGTTTTCTGGATGTTTCAGGAAACACCATACACTTCTCCCGAGTGTCTGTTGGAAATTTACATCCCGCCCATCAGCATAACAAGGCTCCCAGTTCTCCATGGCCTGTCCTGCCTTTCTGGATTTTACACTTTTTTCAGATGGCCCTTTTGACCGGGGGGAAGTGAGACTTCATTGTAGTGCAGATTTCCTTTGCAAGCTTGCTTGGTTGGCCAAAAAGGGCGTATGCGTTTTTTCCTGAATATATTCAGGAAAAAATGCATACGCCCTTTTTAGGCCAAGTGCATCATATTGGACGTTCTGCCTCTTTTCCTATGCTTTCAATGCAATTCCAGTCTACCTCCTGAAATCGGTTTCCTGCAATTCTGCCCCGCTTTCAAGTTCTCTTGGCATACTTACTTCAGTATATTTTTGGACGATAGCTGTCATTTATAACTCTGCAGGTTTGTGCATTACAGTGCCCCTGAGCTCCTTTCTTCAACTCGCTTTCTTGTGAGCTGGCCGCAACACCGCAGGATGGCTTCAGGCCCTAATCTGGTTCCGGCACGGCACGCTGCGCCTTTGGTTATTTCCTCTTCCTGGTGGGAAATGAGAGTTAAATTTGCCCGTCCAGACACCTCCAGCTAGTCTCTCATTGGTTCTCCCTATTCCTGTTCATCTTCCGCAGAAATTGCAAACTGGACCAAACAGGAGGTTAAAGGCGCTGACTCTCCAAGTGGGGAGAGTGTTAGTAAAGCGTCTGGAATGTTGCACTCGAGTAACAGGGGAGGAAAACTGAGACATATTTGAACACGTCTCCCGTTCACACGGTTGATCATACTCTGGGTTCCACATGCATGTTTTAGCTGAAGGAAGAATACCTTAAACCAGGAGAGTTGAGAGCCGTGTAATGGGTACCATGCAATATGACTTCAAAGGGTCTTCGTTTGCTCAGCGAACCTCCCCAGTCCTATCACTGCTGCGTTTATGCCCCTGTACACATGCTTGATTCTCTTTCGGAGACATAGCAATCCATAGGTTTTAAGATACTTACTAGTCAGGTACATTCTTAGGCGTTTAATATGGGGTGTTGAGTCCATTTCGTTGAGCAAGGAGTAGCTCTTGTCTATTCCATATTTGGCTTAAGGAACTTTATCTGTGCTCATTTCAATCTCTGGTTTTATGCAGCACCCCAACTCACCTTTCCCCTTAAGCAAGCATAAGTTGGTTTTCTAAATTTGAGACCCTGTTCTGTTTTGGAATTCAGTTCCTGTGTAGCCAAGTTTACATTCCGTGTATTAGTGATATCTTATGATGTTTCTTTTTCTGTGTGACTTATTTCAGTTAGAATCATCGTACCTGAATCCACTCATTGTGCTGCTAAGGGCCTGATGACATAAATTTCATTGCTGAGTGATATTACTTTGTAAGTAAATACCACAACTTCTTTATCCATTTTTCACTTTCTGCGATGTTGAACTTGTACTGTAAACGAGGTTCTTGTAAACAGAGGCGTCCCAAACTTTGGGGTGGCTGTGTCTTTTTGATTTTAATTTCCCTAAGCTATAGGACCATAAGTGGAAGTGCCCTAGGCTCTGTTGCTTTGTTTTTTAGATGTTTCAGGAAACACCATACACTTCTCCCGAGTGTCTGTTGACAATTTACATCCCGCCCATCAGCATAACAAGGCTCCCAGTTCTCCATGGCCTGTCCTGCCTTGCTGGATTTTACACTTTTTTCAGATGGCCCTTTTGACCGGGGGGAAGTGAGACTTCATTGTAGTGCAGATTTCCTTTGCAAGCTTGCTTGGTTGGCCAAAAAGGGCGTATGCGTTTTTTCCTGAATATATTCAGGAAAAAACGCATACGCCCTTTTTGGCCAAGTGCATCATTGTGGACGTTCTGTCTCTTTTCCTATGCTTTCAATGCAATTCCAGTCTACCTCCTGAAATCGGTTTCCTGCAATTCTGCCCGGCTTTCAAGTCCTCTTGGCAGCCTTACTTCAGTATATTTTTGGACGATTGCTGTCATTTATAACTCTGCAAGTTTGTGAATTACAGTGCCCCTGAGCTCCTTTCTTCAACTCGCTTTCTTGTGAGCTGGCCGCAACACCGCAGGATGGCTTCAGGCCCTAATCTGGTTCCGGCACGGCACGCTGAACCTTTGGTTATTTCCTCTTCCTGGTGGGAAATGAGAGTTAAATTTGGCCGTCCAGAAACCTCCAGCTAGTCTCTTATTGGTTCTCCCTATTACTGTTCATCTTCCGCAGAAATTGCAAACTGGGCCAAACAGGAAGTTAAAGGCGCTGACTCTCCAAGTGGGGAGAGTGTTAGTAAAGCGTCTGGAATGTTGCACCCTAGTACCAGGGGAGGAAAACTGAGACATATTTGAACACGTCTCCCGTTCACACGGTTGATCATACTCTGGGTTCCACATGCATGTTTTAGCTGAAGGAAGAATACCTTTAACCTGGAGAGTTGAGACCCGTGGAATGGGTACCATGCAATATGACATCAAAGGGTCTTCATTTGCTCACCGAACCTCTCCAATCCTATCACTGCTGCATTTATGCCCCTGTACACACGCTTGATTCTCTTTTGGAGACATAGCAATCCATAGGTTTTAAGATAGTTACTAGTCAGGTACATTCTTAGGCGTTTAATATGGGGTGTTGAGTCAATTTCGTTGAGCAAGGAGTAGCTCTTGTCTATTCCATATTTGGCTTAAGAAACTTTATCTGTGCTCATTTCAATCTCTGGTTTTATGCAGCACCCCAACTCACCTTTCCCCTTAAGCAAGCATAAGTTGGTTTTCTAAATTTGAGACCCTGTTCTGTTCTGTAATTCAGTTCCTGTGTAGCCCAGTTTACATTCCGTGTATTAGTGATATCTTATGATGTTTCTTTTTCTGTGTGACTTATTTCAGTTAGAATCATCGTACCTGAATCCACTTATTATGCTGCTACGGGCCTGATGACATAGATTTCATTGCTGAGTGATATTGCTTTGTAAGTAAATACCACAACTTCTTTATCCATTTTTCACTTTCTGCGATGTTGAACTTGTACTGTAAACGAGGTTCTTGTAAACAGAGGCGTCCCAAACTTTGGGGTGGCTGTGTCTTTTTGATTTTAATTTCCCTAAGCTATAGGACCATAAGTGGAAGTGCCCTAGGCTCTGTTGCTTTGTTTTCTGGATGTTTCAGGAAACACCATACACTTCTCCCGAGTGTCTGTTGGCAATTTACATCCCGCCCATCAGCATAACAAGGCTCCCAGTTCTCCATGGCCTGTCCTGCCTTTCTGGATTTTACACTTTTTTCAGATGGCCCTTTTGACCGGGGGGAAGTGAGACTTCATTGTAGTGCAGATTTCCTTTGCAAGCTTGCTTGGTTGGCCAAAAAGGGCGTATGCGTTTTTTCCTGAATATATTCAGGAAAAAATGCATACGCCCTTTTGGGCCAAGTGCATCATTGTGGACGTTCTGCCTCTTTTCCTATGCTTTCAATGCAATTCCAGTCTACCTCCTGAAATCGGTTTCCTGCAATTCTGCCCCGCTTTCAAGTTCTCTTGGCATACTTACTTCAGTATATTTTTGGACGATAGCTGTCATTTATAACTCTGCAGGTTTGTGCATTACAGTGCCCCTGAGCTCCTTTCTTCAACTCGCTTTCTTGTGAGCTGGCCGCAACACCGCAGGATGGCTTCAGGCCCTAATCTGGTTCCGGCACGGCACGCTGCGCCTTTGGTTATTTCCTCTACCTGGTGGGAAATGAGAGTTAAATTTGCCCGTCCAGACACCTCCAGCTAGTCTCTCATTGGTTCTCCCTATTCCTGTTCATCTTCCGCAGAAATTGCAAACTGGACCAAACAGGAGGTTAAAGGCGCTGACTCTCCAAGTGGGGAGAGTGTTAGTAAAGCGTCTGGAATGTTGCACTCGAGTAACAGGAGAGGAAAACTGAGACATATTTGAACACGTCTCCCGTTCACACGGTTGATCATACTCTGGGTTCCACATGCATGTTTTAGCTGAAGGAAGAATACCTTAAACCAGGAGAGTTGAGAGCCGTGTAATGGGTACCATGCAATATGACTTCAAAGGGTCTTCGTTTGCTCAGCGAACCTCCCCAGTCCTATCACTGCTGCGTTTATGCCCCTGTACACACGCTTGATTCTCTTTTGGAGACATAGCAATCCATAGGTTTTAAGATACTTACTAGTCAGGTACATTCTTAGGCGTTTAATATGGGGTGTTGAGTCCATTTCGTTGAGCAAGGAGTAGCTCTTGTCTATTCCATATTTGGCTTAAGGAACTTTATCTGTGCTCATTTCAATCTCTGGTTTTATGCAGCACCCCAACTCACCTTTCCCCTTAAGCAAGCATAAGTTGGTTTTCTAAATTTGAGACCCTGTTCTGTTCTGTAATTCAGTTCCTGTGTAGCCAAGTTTACAATCTGTGTATTACTGATATCTTATGATGTTTCTTTTTCTGTGTGACTTATTTCAGTTAGAATCATCATACCTGAATCCACTCATTGTGCTGCTAAGGGCCTGATGACATAGATTTCATTGCTGAGTGATATTGCTTTGTAAGTAAATACCACAACTTCTTTATCCATTTTTCACTTTCTGCGATGTTGAACTTGTACTGTAAACGAGGTTCTTGTAAACAGAGGCGTCCCAAACTTTGGGGTGGCTGTGTCTTTTTGATTTTAATTTCCCTAAGCTATAGGACCATAAGTGGAAGTGCCCTAGGCTCTGTTGCTTTGTTTTTTAGATGTTTCAGGAAACACCATACACTTCTCCCGAGTGTCTGTTGGCAAATTACATCCCGCCCATCAGCATAACAAGGCTCCCAGTTCTCCATGGCCTGTCCTGCCTTTCTGGATTTTACACTTTTTTCAGATGGCCCTTTTGACCGGGGGGAAGTGAGACTTCATTGTAGTGCAGATTTCCTTTGCAAGCTTGCTTGGTTGGCCAAAAAGGGCGTATGCGTTTTTTCCTGAATATATTCAGGAAAAAACGCATACGCCCTTTTTGGCCAAGTGCATCATTGTGGACGTTCTGCCTCTTTTCCTATGCTTTCAATGCAATTCCAGTCTACCTCCTGAAATTGGTTTCCTGCAATTCTGCCCCGCTTTCAAGTCCTCTTGGCAGCCTTACTTCAGTATATTTTTGGACGATAGCTGTCATTTATAACTCTGCAGGTTTGTGAATTACAGTGCCCCTGAGCTCCTTTCTTCAACTCGCTTTCTTTTGAGCTGGCCGCAACACCGCAGGATGGCTTCAGGCCCTAATCTGGTTCCGGCACGGCACGCTGAGCCTTTGGTTAGTTCCTCTTCCTGGTGGGAAATGAGAGTTAAATTTGCCCGTCCAGACACCTCCAGCTAGTCTCTCATTGGTTCTCCCTATTCCTGTTCATCTTCCGCAGAAATTGCAAACTGGGCCAAACAGGAGGTTAAAGGCGCTGACTCTCCAAGTGGGGAGAGTGTTAGTAAAGCGTCTGGAATGTTGCACACGAGTACCAGGGGAGGAAAACTGAGACATATTTGAACACGTCTCCCGTTCACACGGTGGATCATACTCTGGGTTCCACATGCATGTCTTAGCTGAAGGAAGAATACCTTAAACCTGGAGAGTTGAGACCCGTGAAATGGGTACCAGGCAATATGACTTCAAAGGGTCTTCGTTTGCTCAGCGAACCTCCCCAGTCCTATCACTGCTGCGTTTATGCCCCTGTACACATGCTTGATTCTCTTTCGGAGACATAGCAATCCATAGGTTTTAAGATACTTACTAGTCAGGTACATTCTTAGGCGTTTAATATGGGGTGTTGAGTCCATTTCGTTGAGCAAGGAGTAGCTCTTGTCTATTCCATATTTGGCTTAAGGAACTTTATCTGTGCTCATTTCAATCTCTGGTTTTATGCAGCACCCCAACTCACCTTTCCCCTTAAGCAAGCATAAGTTGGTTTTCTAAATTTGAGACCCTGTTCTGTTTTGGAATTCAGTTCCTGTGTAGCCAAGTTTACATTCCGTGTGTTAGTGATATCTTATGATGTTTCTTTTTCTGTGTGACTTATTTCAGTTAGAATCATCGTACCTGAATCCACTCATTATGCTGCTACGGGCCTGATGACATAGATTTCATTGCTGAGTGATACTGCATTGTACGTAAGTACCACAAGTTCTTTATCCATTTTTCACTTTCTGTGATATTGAACTTGTACGGTAAACGAGGTTCTTGTAAACAGAGGCGTCCCAAACTTTGGGGTGGCTGTGTCTTTTTGATTTTAATTTCCCTAACCTATAGGACCATAAGTGGAAGTGCCCTAGGCTCTGTTGCTTTGTTTTTTAGATGTTTCAGGAAACACCATACACTTCTCCCGAGTGTCTGTTGGCAATTTACATCCCGCCCATCAGCATAACAAGGCTCCCAGTTCTCCATGGCCTGTCCTGCCTTTCTGGATTTTACACTTTTTTCAGATGGCCCTTTTGACCGGGGCGAAGTGAGACTTCATTGTAGTGCAGATTTCCTTTGCAAGCTTGCTTGGTTGGCCAAAAAGGGCGTATGCGTTTTTTCCTGAATATATTCAGGAAAAAACGCATACGCCCTTTTTGGCCAAGTGCATCATTGTGGACGTTCTGCCTCTTTTCCTATGCTTTCAATGCAATTCCAGTCTACCTCCTGAAATCGGTTTCCTGCAATTCTGCCCCGCTTTCAAGTCCTCTTGGCAGCCTTACTTCAGTATATTTTTGGACGATAGCTGTCATTTATAACTCTGCAGGTTTGTGAATTACAGTGCCCCTGAGCTCCTTTCTTCAACTCGCTTTCTTGTGACCTGGCCGCAACACCGCAGGATGGCTTCAGGCCCTAATCTGGTTCCGGCACGGCACGCTGAGCCTTTGGTTAATTCCTCTTCCTGGTGGGAAATGAGAGTTAAATTTGCCCGTCCAGACACCTCCAGCTAGTCTCTCATTGGTTCTCGCTCTTCCTGTTCATCTTCCGCAGCAATTGCAAACTGGGCCAAACAGGAGGTTAAAGGGACTGACTCTCCAAGTTGGGAGAGTGTTAGTAAAGCGTCTGGAATGTTGCACCCGAGTACCAGGGTACGAAAACTGAGACATATTTGAACACGTCTCCCGATCACATGGTTGATCATACTCTAGGTTCCACATGCATGTTTTAGCTGAAGGAAGAATACCTTAAAACTGGGTAGTTGAAACCCGTGGAATGGGTACCATGCAATATGACATCAAAGGGTCTTCATTTGCTCACCGAACCTCTCCAATCCTATCACTGCTGCATTTATGCCCCTGTACACACGCTTGATTCTCTTTTGGAGACATAGCAATCCATAGGTTTTAAGATAGTTACTAGTCAGGTACATTCTTAGGCGTTTAATATGGGGTGTTGAGTCAATTTCGTTGAGCAAGGAGTAGCTCTTGTCTATTCCATATTTGGCTTAAGGAACTTTATCTGTGCTCATTTCAATCTCTGGTTTTATGCAGCACCCCAACTCACCTTTCCCCTTAAGCAAGCATAAGTTGGTTTTCTAAATTTGAGACCCTGTTCTGTTCTGTAATTCAGTTCCTGTGTAGCCCAGTTTACATTCCGTGTATTAGTGATATCTTATGATGTTTCTTTTTCTGTGTGACTTATTTCAGTTAGAATCATCGTACCTGAATCCACTCATTATGCTGCTACGGGCCTGATGACATAGATTTCATTGCTGAGTGATATTGCTTTGTAAGTAAATACCACAACTTCTTTATCCATTTTTCACTTTCTGCGATGTTGAACTTGTACTGTAAACGAGGTTCTTGTAAACAGAGGCGTCCCAAACTTTGGGGTGGCTGTGTCTTTTTGATTTTAATTTCCCTAAGCTAAAGGACCATAAGTGGAAGTGCCCTAGGCTCTGTTGCTTTGTTTTCTGGATGTTTCAGGAAACACCATACACTTCTCCCGAGTGTCTGTTGGCAATTTACATCCCGCCCATCAGCATAACAAGGCTCCCAGTTCTCCATGGCCTGTCCTGCCTTGCTGGATTTTACACTTTTTTCAGATGGCCCTTTTGACCGGGGGGAAGTGAGACTTCATTGTAGTGCAGATTTCCTTTGCAAGCTTGCTTGGTTGGCCAAAAAGGGCGTATGCGTTTTTTCCTGAATATATTCAGGAAAAAATGCATACGCCCTTTTGGGCCAAGTGCATCATTGTGGACGTTCTGCCTCTTTTCCTATGCTTTCAATGCAATTCCAGTCTACCTCCTGAAATCGGTTTCCTGCAATTCTGCCCCGCTTTCAAGTTCTCTTGGCATACTTACTTCAGTATATTTTTGGACGATAGCTGTCATTTATAACTCTGCAGGTTTGTGCATTACAGTGCCCCTGAGCTCCTTTCTTCAACTCGCTTTCTTGTGAGCTGGCCGCAACACCGCAGGATGGCTTCAGGCCCTAATCTGGTTCCGGCACGGCACGCTGCGCCTTTGGTTATTTCCTCTTCCTGGTGGGAAATGAGAGTTAAATTTGCCCGTCCAGACACCTCCAGCTAGTCTCTCATTGGTTCTCCCTATTCCTGTTTATCTTCCGCAGAAATTGCAAACTGGACCAAACAGGAGGTTAAAGGCGCTGACTCTCCAAGTGGGGAGAGTGTTAGTAAAGCGTCTGGAATGTTGCACTCGAGTAACAGGGGAGGAAAACTGAGACATATTTGAACACGTCTCCCGTTCACACGGTTGATCATACTCTGGGTTCCACATGCATGTTTTAGCTGAAGGAAGAATACCTTAAACCAAGAGAGTTGAGAGCCGTGTAATGGGTACCATGCAATATGACTTCAAAGGGTCTTCGTTTGCTCAGCGAACCTCCCCAGTCCTATCACTGCTGCGTTTATGTCCCTGTACACATGCTTGATTCTCTTTCGGAGACATAGCAATCCATAGGTTTTAAGATACTTACTAGTCAGGTACATTCTTAGGCGTTTAATATGGGGTGTTGAGTCCATTTCGTTGAGCAAGGAGTAGCTCTTGTCTATTCCATATTTGGCTTAAGGAACTTTATCTGTGCTCATTTCAATCTCTGGTTTTATGCAGCACCCCAACTCACCTTTCCCCTTAAGCAAGCATAAGTTGGTTTTCTAAATTTGAGACCCTGTTCTGTTTTGGAATTCAGTTCCTGTGTAGCCAAGTTTACATTCCGTGTATTAGTGATATCTTATGATGTTTCTTTTTCTGTGTGACTTATTTCAGTTAGAATCATCGTACCTGAATCCACTCATTGTGCTGCTAAGGGCCTGATGACATAAATTTCATTGCTGAGTGATATTACTTTGTAAGTAAATACCACAACTTCTTTATCCATTTTTCACTTTCTGCGATGTTGAACTTGTACTGTAAACGAGGTTCTTGTAAACAGAGGCGTCCCAAACTTTGGGGTGGCTGTGTCTTTTTGATTTTAATTTCCCTAAGCTATAGGACCATAAGTGGAAGTGCCCTAGGCTCTGTTGCTTTGTTTTTTAGATGTTTCAGGAAACACCATACACTTCTCCCGAGTGTCTGTTGGCAATTTACATCCCGCCCATCAGCATAACAAGGCTCCCAGTTCTCCATGGCCTGTCCTGCCTTGCTGGATTTTACACTTTTTTCAGATGGCCCTTTTGACCGGGGGGAAGTGAGACTTCATTGTAGTGCAGATTTCCTTTGCAAGCTTGCTTGGTTGGCCAAAAAGGGCGTATGCGTTTTTTCCTGAATATATTCAGGAAAAAACGCATACGCCCTTTTTGGCCAAGTGCATCATTGTGGACGTTCTGTCTCTTTTCCTATGCTTTCAATGCAATTCCAGTCTACCTCCTGAAATCGGTTTCCTGCAATTCTGCCCGGCTTTCAAGTCCTCTTGGCAGCCTTACTTCAGTATATTTTTGGACGATTGCTGTCATTTATAACTCTGCAAGTTTGTGAATTACAGTGCCCCTGAGCTCCTTTCTTCAACTCGCTTTCTTGTGAGCTGGCCGCAACACCGCAGGATGGCTTCAGGCCCTAATCTGGTTCCGGCACGGCACGCTGAGCCTTTGGTTATTTCCTCTTCCTGGTGGGAAATGAGAGTTAAATTTGGCCGTCCAGAAACCTCCAGCTAGTCTCTTATTGGTTCTCCCTATTACTGTTCATCTTCCGCAGAAATTGCAAACTGGGCCAAACAGGAGGTTAAAGGCGCTGACTCTCCAAGTGGGGAGAGTGTTAGTAAAGCGTCTGGAATGTTGCACCCGATTACCAGGGGAGGAAAACTGAGACATATTTGAACACGTCTCCCGTTCACACGGTTGATCATACTCTGGGTTCCACATGCATGTTTTAGCTGAAGGAAGAATACCTTTAACCTGGAGAGTTGAGACCCGTGTAATGGGTACCATGCAATATGACTTCAAAGGGTCTTCATCTGCTCACCGAACCTCTCCAATCCCATCACTGCTGCGTTTATGCCCCGTACACATGCTTGATTCTCTTTCGGAGACATAGCAATCCATAGGTTTTAAGATACTTACTAGTCAGGTACATTCTTAGGCGTTTAATATGGGGTGTTGAGTCCATTTCGTTGAGCAAGGAGTAGCTCTTGTCTATTCCATATTTGGCTTAAGGAACTTTATCTGTGCTCATTTCAATCTCTGGTTTTATGCAGCACCCCAACTCACCTTTCCACTTAAGCAAGCATAAGTTGGTTTCCTAAATTTGAGACCCTGTTCTGTTCTGTAATTCAGTTCCTGTGTAGCCAAGTTTACATTCCGTGTATTAGTGATATCTTATGATGTTTCTTTTTCTGTGTGACTTATTTCAGTTAGAATCATCGTACCTGAATCCACTCATTATGCTGCTACAGGCCTGATGACATAGATTTCATTGCTGAGGGATACTGCATTGTACGTAAGTACCACAAATTCTTTATCCATTTTTCACTTTCTGTGATATTGAACTTGTACGGTAAACGAGGTTCTTGTAAACAGAGGCGTCCCAAATTAGGGTGGCTGTGTCTTTTTGATTTTAATTTCCCTAAGCTATAGGACCATAAGTGGAAGTGCCCTAGGCTCTGTTGCTTTGTTTTTTAGATGTTTCAGGAAACACCATACACTTCTCCCGAGTGTCTGTTGGCAATGTACATCCCGCCCATCAGCATAACAAGGCTCCCAGTTCTCCATGGCCTGTCCTGCCTTTCTGGGTTTTACACTTTTTCAGATGGCCCTTTTGACCGGGGGGAAGTGAGACTTCATTGTAGTGCAGATTTCCTTTGCAAGTTTGCTTGGTTGGCCAAAAAGGGCATATGCGTTTTTTCCTGAATATATTCAGGAAAAAACGCATATGCCCTTTTTGGCCAAGTGCATCATTGTGGACGTTCTGCCTCTTTTCCTATGCTTTCAATGCAATTCCAGTCTACCTCCTGAAATCGGTTTCCTGCAATTCTGCCCCGCTTTCAAGTCCTCTTGGCAGCCTTACTTCAGTATATTTTTGGATGATAGCTGTCATTTATAACTCTGCAGGTTTGTGAATTACAGTGCCCCTGAGCTCCTTTCTTCAACTCGCTTTCTTTTGAGCTGGCCGCAACACCGCAGGATGGCTTCAGGCTCTAATATGTTTCCAGCACGGCACACTGAGCCTTTGGTTATTTCCTCTTCCTGGTGGGAAATGAGAGTTAAATTTGCCCGTCCAGACACCTCCAGCTAGTCTCTCATTGGTTCTCCCTATTCCTGTTCATCTTCCACAGAAATTGCAAACTGGGCCAAACAGGAGGTTAAAGGCGCTGACTTTCCAAGTCGGGAGAGTGTTAGTAAAGCGTCTGGAATGTTGCACCCGAGTACCAGGGGAGGAAAACTGAGACATATTTGAACACGTCTCCCGTTCACACGGTTGATCATACTCTGGCTTCCACATGCATGTTTTAGCTGAAGAAAGAATACCTTAAACCTGTAGAGTTGAGACCCGTGTAATGGGTACCATGCAAATTGACTTCAAAGGGTCTTCATTTGCTCACCGAACCTCTCCAATCCTATCACTGCTGCGTTTATGCCCCTGTACACACGCTTGATTCTCTTTTGGAGACATAGCAATCCATAGGTTTTAAGATACTTACTAGTCAGGTACATTCTTAGGCGTTTAATATGGGGTGTTGCGTCCATTTCGTTGAGCAAGGAGTAGCTCTTGTCTATTCCATATTTGGCTTAAGGAACTTTATCTGTGCTCATTTCAATCTCTGGTTTTATGCAGCACCCCAACTCACCTTTCCCCTTAAGCAAGCATAAGTTGGTTTTCTAAATTTGAGACCCTGTTCTGTTCTGTAATTCAGTTCCTGTGTAGCCAAGTTTACAATCCGTGTATTACTGATATCTTATGATGTTTCTTTTTCTGTGTGACTTATTTCAGTTAGAATCATCATACCTGAATCCACTCATTGTGCTGCTAAGGGCCTGATGACATAGATTTCATTGCTGAGTGATATTGCTTTGTAAGTAAATACCACAACTTCTTTATCCATTTTTCACTTTCTGCGATGTTGAACTTGTACTGTAAACGAGGTTCTTGTAAACAGAGGCGTCCCAAACTTTGGGGTGGCTGTGTCTTTTTGATTTTAATTTCCCTAAGCTATAGGACCATAAGTGGAAGTGCCCTAGGCTCTGTTGCTTTGTTTTTTAGATGTTTCAGGAAACACCATACACTTCTCCCGAGTGTCTGTTGGCAATTTACATCCCGCCCATCAGCATAACAAGGCTCCCAGTTCTCCATGGCCTGTCCTGCCTTGCTGGATTTTACACTTTTTTCAGATGGCCCTTTTGACCGGGGGAAAGTGAGACTTCATTGTAGTGCAGATTTCCTTTGCAAGCTTGCTTGGTTGGCCAAAAAGGGCGTATGCGTTTTTTCCTGAATATATTCAGGAAAAAACGCATACGCCCTTTTTGGCCAAGTGCATCATTGTGGACGTTCTGCCTCTTTTCCTATGCTTTCAATGCAATTCCAGTCTACCTCCTGAAATCGGTTTCCTGCAATTCTGCCCCGCTTTCAAGTCCTCTTGGCAGCCTTACTTCAGTATATTTTTGTTCGATAGCTGTCATTTATAACACTGCAGGTTTGTGAATTACAGTGCCCCTGAGCTACTTTCTTGAACTCACTTTCTTTTGAGCTGGCCGCAACACCGCAGGATGGCTTCAGGCTCTAATCTGGTTCCGGCACGGCACGCTGAGCCTTTGGTTATTTCCTCTTCCTGGTGGGAAATGAGAGTTAAATTTGCCCGCCCAGACACCTCCAGCTAGTCTCTCATTGGTTCTCCCTATTCCTGTTCATCTTCCGCAGAAATTGCAAACTGGGCCAAACAGGAGGTTAAAGGCGCTGACTCTCCAAGTCGGGAGAGTGTTAGTAAAGCGTCTGGAATGTTGCACCCGAGTACCAGGGGAGGAAAACTGAGACATATTTGAACACGTCTCCCGTTCACACGGTTGATCATACTCTGGGTTCCACATGCATGTTTTAGCTGAAGGAAGAATACCTTAAACCTGGAGAGTTGAGACCCGTGTAATGGGTACCATGCAATATGACTTCAAAGGGTCTTCATCTGCTCACCGAACCTCTCCAATCCTATCACTGCTGCGTTTATGCCCCTGTACACACGCTTGATTCTCTTTTGGAGACATAGCAATCCATAGGTTTTAAGATACTTACTAGTCAGGTACATTCTTAGGCGTTTAATATGGGATGTTGAGTCCATTTCGTTGAGCAAGGAGTAGCTCTTGTCTATTCCATATTTGGCTTAAGGAACTTTATCTGTGCTCATTTCAATCTCTGGTTTTATGCAGCACCCCAACTCAACTTTCCCCTTAACCAAGCATAAGTTGGTTTTCTAAATTTGAGACGCTGTTCTGTTTTGGAATTCAGTTCCTGTGTAGCCAAGTTTACATTCCGTGTATTAGTGATATCTTATGATGTTTCTTTTTCTGTGTGACTTATTTCAGTTAGAATCATCATACCTGAATCCACTCATTGTGCTGCTAAGGGCCTGATGACATAGATTTCATTGCTGAGTGATATTGCTTTGTAAGTAAATACCACAACTTCTTTATCCATTTTTCACTTTCTGCGATGTTGAACTTGTACTGTAAACGAGGTTCTTGTAAACAGAGGCGTCCCAAACTTTGGGGTGGCTGTGTCTTTTTGATTTTAATTTCCCTAAGCTATAGGACCATAAGTGGAAGTGCCCTAGGCTCTGTTGCTTTGTTTTCTAGATGTTTCAGGAAACACCATACACTTCTCCCGAGTGTCTGTTGGCAATTTACATCCCGCCCATCAGCATAACAAGGCTCCCAGTTCTCCATGGCCTGTCCTGCCTTGCTGGATTTTACACTTTTTTCAGATGGCCCTTTTGACCGGGGGAAAGTGAGACTTCATTGTAGTGCAGATTTCCTTTGCAAGCTTGCTTGGTTGGCCAAAAAGGGCGTATGCGTTTTTTCCTGAATATATTCAGGAAAAAACGCATACGCCCTTTTTGGCCAAGTGCATCATTGTGGACGTTCTGCCTCTTTTCCTATGCTTTCAATGCAATTCCAGTCTACCTCCTGAAATCGGTTTCCTGCAATTCTGCCCCGCTTTCAAGTCCTCTTGGCAGCCTTACTTCAGTATATTTTTGGACGATAGCTGTCATTTATAACTCTGCAGGTTTGTGAATTTCAGTGCCCCTGAGCTCCTTTCTTCAACTCGCTTTCTTTTGAGCTGGCCGCAACACCGCAGGATGGCTTCAGGCTCTAATCTGGTTCCGGCACGGCACGCTGAGCCTTTGGTTATTTCCTCTTCCTGGTGGGAAATGAGAGTTAAATTTGCCCGTCCAGCCACCTCCAGCTAGTCTCTCATTGGTTCTCCCTATTCCTGTTCATCTTCCGCAGAAATTGCAAACTGGGCCAAACAGGAGGTTAAAGGCGCTGACTCTCCAAGTCGGGAGAGTGTTAGTAAAGCATCTGGAATATTGCACCCGAGTACCAGGGGAGGAAAACTGAGATATATTTGAACACGTCTCCCGATCACATGGTTGATCATACTCTGGGTTCCACATGCATGTTTTAGCTGAAGGAAGAATACCTTAAACCTGTAGAGTTGAGACCCGTGTAATGGGTACCATGCAAATTGACTTCAAAGGGTCTTCATTTGCTCACCGAACCTCTCCAATCCTATCACTGCTGCCTTTATGCCCCTGCACACACGCTTGATTCTCGTTTGGAGACATAGCAATCCATAGGTTTTAAGATACTTACTAGTCAGGTACATTCTTAGGCGTTTAATATGGGGTGTTGAGTCTATTTCTTTGATCAAGGAGTAGCTCTTGTCTATTCCATATTTGGCTTAAGGAACTTTATCTGTGCTCATTTCAATCTCTGGTTTTATGCAGCACCCCAACTCACCTTTCCCGTTAAGCAAGCATAAGTTGGTTTTCTAAATTTGAGACGCTGTTCTGTTTTGGAATTCAGTTCCTGTGTAGCCAAGTTTACATTCCGTGTATTAGTGATATCTTATGATGTTTCTTTTTCTGTGTGACTTATTTCAGTTAGAATCATCATACCTGAATCCACTCATTGTGCTGCTAAGGGCCTGATGATATAGATTTCATTGCTGAGTGATATTGCTTTGTAAGTAAATACCACAACTTCTTTATCCATTTTTCACTTTCTGCGATGTTGAACTTGTACTGTAAACGAGGTTCTTGTAAACAGAGGCGTCCCAAACTTTGGGGTGGCTGTGTCTTTTTGATTTTAATTTCCCTAAGCTATAAGACCATAAGTGGAAGTGCCCTAGGCTCTGTTGCTTTGTTTTTTAGATGTTTCAGGAAACACCATACACTTCTCCCGAGTGTCTGTTGGCAATTTACATCCCGCCCATCAGCATAACAAGGCTCCCAGTTCTCCATGGCCTGTCCTGCCTTGCTGGATTTTACACTTTTTTCAGATGGCCCTTTTGACCGGGGGGAAGTGAGACTTCATTGTAGTGCAGATTTCCTTTGCAAGCTTGCTTGGTTGGCCAAAAAGGGCGTATGCGTTTTTTCCTGAATATATTCAGGAAAAAACGCATACGCCCTTTTTGGCCAAGTGCATCATTGTGGACGTTCTGCCTCTTTTCCTATGCTTTCAATGCAATTCCAGTCTACCTCCTGAAATCGGTTTCCTGCAATTCTGCCCCGCTTTCAAGTCCTCTTGGCAGCCTTACTTCAGTATATTTTTGGACGATAGCTGTCATTTATAACTCTGCAGGTTTGTGAATTACAGTGCCTCTGAGCTCCTTTCTTCAACTTGCTTTCTTTTGAGCTGGCCGCAACACCGCAGGATGGCTTCAGGCTCTAATCTGGTTCCGGGACGGCACGCTGAGCCTTTGGTTATTTCCTCTTCCTGGTGGGAAATGAGAGTTAAATTTGCCCGTCCAGACACCTCCAGTTAGTCTCTCATTGGTTCTCCCTATTCCTTTTCATCTTCCACAGAAATTGCAAACTGGGCCAAACAGGAGGTTAAAGGCGCTGACTCTCCAAGTCGGGAGAGTGTTAGTAAAGCATCTGGAATATTGCACCCAAGTACCAGGGGAGGAAAACTGAGATATATTTGAACACGTCTCCCGATCACATGGTTGATCATACTCTGGGTTCCACATGCATGTTTTAGCTGAAGGAAGAATACCTTAAACCTGTAGAGTTGAGACCCGTGTAATGGGTACCATGCAAATTGACTTCAAAGGGTCTTCATTTGCTCACCGAACCTCTCCAATCCTATCACTGCTGCCTTTATGCCCCTGCACACACGCTTGATTCTCGTTTGGAGACATAGCAATCCATAGGTTTTAAGATACTTACTAGTCAGGTACATTCTTAGGCGTTTAATATGGGGTGTTGAGTCTATTTCTTTGAGCAAGGAGTAGCTCTTGTCTATTCCATATTTGGCTTAAGGAACTTTATCTGTGCTCATTTCAATCTCTGGTTTTATGCAGCACCCCAACTCACCTTTCCCGTTAAGCAAGCATAAGTTGGTTTTCTAAATTTGAGACGCTGTTCTGTTTTGGAATTCAGTTCCTGTGTAGCCAAGTTTACATTCCGTGTATTAGTGATATCTTATGATGTTTCTTTTTCTGTGTGACTTATTTCAGTTAGAATCATCATACCTGAATCCACTCATTGTGCTGCTAAGGGCCTGATGATATAGATTTCATTGCTGAGTGATATTGCTTTGTAAGTAAATACCACAACTTCTTTATCCATTTTTCACTTTCTGCGATGTTGAACTTGTACTGTAAACGAGGTTCTTGTAAACAGAGGCGTCCCAAACTTTGGGGTGGCTGTGTCTTTTTGATTTTAATTTCCCTAAGCTATAGGACCATAAGTGGAAGTGCCCTAGGCTCTGTTGCTTTGTTTTTTAGATGTTTCAGGAAACACCATACACTTCTCCCGAGTGTCTGTTGGCAATTTACATCCCGCCCATCAGCATAACAAGGCTCCCAGTTCTCCATGGCCTGTCCTGCCTTGCTGGATTTTACACTTTTTTCAGATGGCCCTTTTGACCGGGGGGAAGTGAGACTTCATTGTAGTGCAGATTTCCTTTGCAAGCTTGCTTGGTTGGCCAAAAAGGGCGTATGCGTTTTTTCCTGAATATATTCAGGAAAAAACGCATACGCCCTTTTTGGCCAAGTGCATCATTGTGGACGTTCTGCCTCTTTTCCTATGCTTTCAATGCAATTCCAGTCTACCTCCTGAAATCGGTTTCCTGCAATTCTGCCCCGCTTTCAAGTCCTCTTGGCAGCCTTACTTCAGTATATTTTTGGACGATAGCTGTCATTTATAACTCTGCAGGTTTGTGAATTACAGTGCCCCTGAGCTCCTTTCTTCAACTTGCTTTCTTTTGAGCTGGCCGCAACACCGCAGGATGGCTTCAGGCTCTAATCTGGTTCCGGCACGGCACGCTGAGCCTTTGGTTATTTCCTCTTCCTGGTGGGAAATGAGAGTTAAATTTGCCCGTCCAGACACCTCCAGCTAGTCTCTCATTGGTTCTCCCTATTCCTGTTCATCTTCCGCAGATATTGCAAACTGGGCCAAACAGGAGGTTAAAGGCGCTGACTCTCCAAGTGGGGAGAGTGTTAGTAAAGCGTCTGGAATGTTGCACCCGAGTACCAGGGGAGGAAAACTGAGACATATTTGAACACGTCTCCCGTTCACACGGTTGATCATACTCTGGGTTCCATATGCAAGTTTTAGCTGAAGGAAAAATACCTTAAACCTGGAGAGTTGAGACCCGTGTAATGGGTACCATGCAATATGACTTCAAAGGGTCTTCATTTGCTCACCGAACCTCTCCAATCCTATCACTGCTGCGTTTATGCCCCTGCACACACGCTTGATTCTCGTTTGGAGACATAGCAATCCATAGGTTTTAAGATACTTAAGAGTCAGGTACATTCTTAGGCGTTTAATATGCGGTGTTGAATCCATTTCGTTGAGCAAGGAGTAGCTCTTGTCTATTCCATATTTGGCTTAAGGAACTTTATCTGTGCTCATTTCAATCTCTGCTTTTATGCAGCACCCCAACTCACCTTTACCCTTAAGCAAGCATAAGTTGGTTTTCTAAATTTGAGTCCCTGTTCTGTTCTGTAATTCAGTTCCTGTGTAGCCAAGTTTACATTCCGTGTATTACTGATATCTTATGATGTTTCTTTTTCTGTGTGACTTATTTCAGTTAGAATCATCGTACCTGAATCCACTCATTGTGCTGCTACGGGCCTGATGACATAGATTTCACTGCTGAGTGATAGTGCATTGTACATAAGTACCAAAAGTTCTTTATCCATTTTTCACTTTCTGTGATATTGAACTTGTACGGTAAACGAGGTTCTTGTAAACAGAGGCGTCCCAAAATTTGGGGTGGCTGTGTCGTTTTGATTTTAATTTCCCTAAGCTATAGGACCATAAGTGGAAGTGCCCTAGGCTCTGTTGCTTTGTTTTTTAGATGTTTCAGGAAACACCATACACTTCTCCCGAGTGTCTGTTGGCAATTTACATCCCGCCCATCAGCATAACAAGGCTCCCAGTTCTCCATGGCCTGTCCTGCCTTGCTGGATTTTACACTTTTTTCAGATGGCCCTTTTGACCGGGGGGAAGTGAGACTTCATTGTAGTGCAGATTTCCTTTGCAAGCTTGCTTGGTTGGCCAAAAAGGGCGTATGCGTTTTTTCCTGAATATATTCAGGAAAAAACGCATACACCCTTTTTGGCCAAGTGCATCATTGTGGACGTTCTGCCTCTTTTCCTATGCTTTCAATGCAATTCCAGTCTACCTCCTGAAATCGGTTTCCTGCAATTCTGCCCCGCTTTCAAGTCCTCTTGGCAGCCTTACTTCAGTATATTTTTGGACGATAGCTGTCATTTATAACTCTGCAGGTTTGTGAATTACAGTGCCCCTGAGCTCCTTTCTTCAACTTGCTTTCTTTTGAGCTGGCCGCAACACCGCAGGATGGCTTCAGGCTCTAATCTGGTTCCGGGACGGCACGCTGAGCCTTTGGTTATTTCCTCTTCCTGGTGGGAAATGAGAGTTAAATTTGCCCGTCCAGACACCTCCAGCTAGTCTCTCATTGGTTCTCCCTATTCCTGTTCATCTTCCGCAGATATTGCAAACTGGGCCAAACAGGAGGTTAAAGGCGCTGACTCTCCAAGTGGGGAGAGTGTTAGTAAAGCGTCTGGAATGTTGAACCCGAGTACCAGGGGAGGAAAACTGAGACATATTTGAACACGTCTCCCGTTCACACGGTTGATCATACTCTGGGTTCCATATGCAAGTTTTAGCTGAAGGAAGAATACCTTAAACCTGGAGAGTTGAGACCCGTGTAATGGGTACCATGCAATATGACTTCAAAGGGTCTTCATTTGCTCACCGAACCTCTCCAATCCTATCACTGCTGCGTTTATGCCCCTGCACACACGCTTGATTCTCGTTTGGAGACATAGCAATCCATAGGTTTTAAGATACTTAAGAGTCAGGTACATTCTTAGGCGTTTAATATGCGGTGTTGAATCCATTTCGTTGAGCAAGGAGTAGCTCTTGTCTATTCCATATTTGGCTTAAGGAACTTTATCTGTGCTCATTTCAATCTCTGCTTTTATGCAGCACCCCAACTCACCTTTACCCTTAAGCAAGCATAAGTTGGTTTTCTAAATTTGAGTCCCTGTTCTGTTCTGTAATTCAGTTCCTGTGTAGCCAAGTTTACATTCCGTGTATTACTGATATCTTATGATGTTTCTTTTTCTGTGTGACTTATTTCAGTTAGAATCATCGTACCTGAATCCACTCATTGTGCTGCTACGGGCCTGATGACATAGATTTCACTGCTGAGTGATAGTGCATTGTACATAAGTACCACAAGTTCTTTATCCATTTTTCACTTTCTGTGATATTGAACTTGTATGGTAAACGAGGTTCTTGTAAACAGAGGCATCCCAAAATTTGGGGTGGCTGTGTCGTTTTGATTTTAATTTCCCTAAGCTATAGGGCCATAAGTGGGAGTGCCCTAGGCTCTGTTGCTTTGTTTTTTAAATGTTTCAGGAAACACCATACACTTCTCCCCAGTGTCTGTTGGCAATTTACATCCCGCCCATCAGCATAACAAGGCTCCCAGTTCTCCATGGCCTGTCCTGCCTTTCTGGATTTTACACTTTTTTCAGATGGCCCTTTTGACCGGGGGGAAGTGAGACTTCATTGTAGTGCAGATTTCCTTTGCAAGCTTGCTTGGTTGGCCAAAAAGGGCGTATGCGTTTTTTCCTGAATATATTCAGGAAAAAACGCATACGCCCTTTTTGGCCAAGTGCATCATTGTGGACGTTCTGCCTCTTTTCCTATGCTTTCAATGCAATTCCAGTCTACCTCCTGAAATCGGTTGCCTGCAATTCTGCCCCGCTTTCAAGTCCTCTTGGCAGCCTTACTTCAGTATATTTTTGGACGATAGCTGTCATTTATAACTCTGCAGGTTTGTGAATTACAGTGGCCCTGAGCTCCTTTCTTCAACTCGCTTTCTTGTGAGCTGGCCGCAACACCGCAGGATGGCTTCAGGCCCTAATCTGGTTCCGGCATGGCACGCTGAGCCTTTGGTTATTTCCTCTTCCTGGTGGGAAATGAGAGTTAAATTTGCCCGTCCAGACACCTCCAGCTAGTCTCTCATTGGTTCTCCCTATTCCTGTTCATCTTCCGCAGAAATTGCAAACTGGGCCAAACAGGAGGTTAAAGGCGCTGACTCTCCAAGTGGGTAGAGTGTTAGTAAAGCATCTGGAATGTTGCACCCGAGTACCAGGGGAGGAAAACTGAGACATATTTGAACACGTCTCCCGTTCACACGGTTGATCATACTCTGGGTTCCACATGCATGTTTTAGCTGAAGGAAGAATACTTTAAACCTGGAGAGTTGAGACCCGTGTAATGGGTACCATGCAATATGACTTCAAAGGGTCTTCATTTGCTTACCGAACCTCTCCAATCCTATCACTGCTGCGTTTATGCCCCTGTACACCCGCTTGATTCTCTTATGGAGACATAGCAATCCATAGGTTTTAAGATACTTACTAGTCAGGTACATTCTTAAGCGTTTAATATGGGGTGTTGAGTCCATTTCGTTGAGCAAGGAGTAGCTCTTGTCTATTCCATATTTGGCTTAAGGAACTTTATCTGTGCTCATTTCAATCTCTGGTTTTATGCAGCACCCCAACTCACCTTTCCCGTTAAGCAAGCATAAGTTGGTTTTCTAAATTTGAGACCCTGTTCTGTTTTGGAATTCACTTCCTGTGTAGCCAAGTTTACATTCCGTGTATTACTGATATCTTATGATGTTTCTTTTTCTGTGTGACTTATTTCAGTTAGAATCATCGTACCTGAATCCACTCATTATGCTGCTACGGGCCTGATGACATAGATTTCATTGCTGAGTGATACTGCATTGTACGTAAGTAGCACAAGTTCTTTATCCATTTTTCACTTTCTGTGATAGAGAACTTGTACGGTAAACGAGGTTCTTGTAAACAGAGGCGTCCCAAACATTGGGGTGGATGTGTCTTTTTGATTTTAATTTCCCTAAGCTATAGGACCATAAGTGAAAGTGCCCTAGGCTCTGTTGCTTTGTTTCTTAGATGTTTCAGGAAACACCATACACTTCTCCCGAGTGTCTGTTGGCAATTTACATCCCGCCCATCAGCATACCAAGGCTCCCAGTTCTCCATGGCCTGTCCTGCCTTTCTGGATTTTACACTTTTTTCAGATGGCCCTTTTGACCGGGGGGAAGTGAGACTTCATTGTAGTGCAGATTTCCTTTGCAAGCTTGCTTGGTTGGCCAAAAAGGGCGTATGCGTTTTTTCCTGAATATATTCAGGAAAAAACGCATACGCCCTTTTTGGCCAAGTGCATCATTGTGGACGTTCTGCCTCTTTTCCTATGCTTTCAATGCAATTCCAGTCTACCTCCTGAAATCGGTTTCCTGCAATTCTGCCCCGCTTTCAAGTCCTCTTGGCAGCCTTACTTCAGTATATTTATGGAAGATAGTTGTCATTTATAACTCTGCAGGTTTGTGAATTACAGTGCCCCTGAGCTCCTTTCTTCAACTCCCTTTCTTGTGAGCTGGCCGCAACACCGCAGGATGGCTTCAGGCCCTAATCTGGTTCCGGCACGGCACGCTGAGCCTTTGGTTATTTCCTCTTCCTGGTGGGAAATGAGAGTTAAATTTGCCCGTCCAGACACCTCCAGCTGGTCTCTCATTGGTTCTCGCTATTCCTGTTCATCTTCCGCAGAAATTGCAAACTGGGCCAAACAGGAGGTTAAAGGCGCTGACTCTCCAAGTGGGGAGAGTGTTAGTAAAGCGTCTGGAATGTTGCACCCGAGTACCAGGGTACGAAAACTGAGACATATTTGAACACGTCTCCCGTTCACACGGTTGATCATACTCTGGGTTCCACATGCATGTTTTAGCTGAAGGAAGAATACCTTAAACCTGGGTAGTTGAGACCCGTGGAATGGGTACCATGCAATATGACTTCAAAGGGTCTTCATTTGCTCACCGAACTTCTCCAATCCTATCAGTGCTGCGTTTATGCCCCTGTACACACGTTTGATTCTCTTTCGGAGACATAGCAATCCATAGGTTTTAAGATACTTACTAGTCAGGTACATTCTTAGGCGTTTAATATGGGATGTTGAGTCCATTTCATTGAGCAAGGAGTAGCTCTTGTCTATTCCATATTTGGCTTAAGGAATTTATCTGTGCTCATTTCAATCTCTGGTTTTATGCAGCACCCCAACTCACCTTTCCCCTTAAGCAAGCATAAGTTGGTTTTCTAAATTTGAGACGCTGTTCTGTTTTGGAATTCAGTTCCTGTGTAGCCAAGTTTACATTCCGTGTATTAGTGATATCTTATGATGTTTCTTTTTCTGTGTGACTTATTTCAGTTAGAATCATCATACCTGAATCCACTCATTGTGCTGCTAAGGGCCTGATGACATAGATTTCATTGCTGAGTGATATTGCTTTGTAAGTAAATACCACAACTTCTTTATCCATTTTTCACTTTCTGCGATGTTGAACTTGTACTGTACGAGAGGTTCTTGTAAACAGAGGCGTCCCAAACTTTGGGGTGGCTGTGTCTTTTTGATTTTAATTTCCCTAAGCTATAGGACCATAAGTGGAAGTGCCCTAGGCTCTGTTGCTTTGTTTTTTAGATGTTTCAGGAAACACCATACACTTCTCCCGAGTGTCTGTTGGCAATTGACATCCCGCCCATCAGCATAACAAGGCTCCCAGTTCTCCATGGCCTGTCCTGCCTTGCTGGATTTTACACTTTTATCAGATGGCCCTTTTGACCGGGGGGAAGTGAGACTTCATTGTAGTGCAGATTTCCTTTGCAAGCTTGCTTGGTTGGCCAAAAAGGGCGTATGCGTTTTTTCCTGAATATATTCAGGAAAAAACGCATACGCCCTTTTTGGCCAAGTGCATCATTGTGGACGTTCTGCCTCTTTTCCTATGCTTTCAATGCAATTCCAGTCTACCTCCTGAAATCGGTTTCCTGCAATTCTGCCCCGCTTTCAAGTCCTCTTGGCAGCCTTACTTCAGTATATTTTTGGACGATAGCTGTCATTTATAACTCTGCAGGTTTGTGAATTACAGTGCCCCTGAGCTCCTTTCTTCAACTCGCTTTCTTTTGAGCTGGCCTCAACACCGCAGGATGGCTTCAGGCTCTAATCTGGTTCCGGCACGGCACGCTGAGCCTTTGGTTATTTCCTCTTCCTGGTGGGAAATGAGAGTTAAATTTGCCCGTCCAGCCACCTCCAGCTAGTCTCTCATTGGTTCTCCCTATTCCTGTTCATCTTCCGCAGAAATTGCAAACTGGGCCAAACAGGAGGTTAAAGGCGCTGACTCTCCAAGTCGGGAGAGTGTTAGTAAAGCATCTGGAATATTGCACCCAAGTACCAGGGGAGGAAAACTGAGATATATTTGAACACGTCTCCCGATCACATGGTTGATCATACTCTGGGTTCCACATGCATGTTTTAGCTGAAGGAAGAATACCTTAAACCTGTAGAGTTGAGACCCGTGTAATGGGTACCATGCAAATTGACTTCAAAGGGTCTTCATTTGCTCACCGAACCTCTCCAATCCTATCACTGCTGCCTTTATGCCCCTGCACACACGCTTGATTCTCGTTTGGAGACATAGCAATCCATAGGTTTTAAGATACTTACTAGTCAGGTACATTCTTAGGCGTTTAATATGGGGTGTTGAGTCTATTTCTTTGAGCAAGGAGTAGCTCTTGTCTATTCCATATTTGGCTTAAGGAACTTTATCTGTGCTCATTTCAATCTCTGGTTTTATGCAGCACCCCAACTCACCTTTCCCGTTAAGCAAGCATAAGTTGGTTTTCTAAATTTGAGACGCTGTTCTGTTTTGGAATTCAGTTCCTGTGTAGCCAAGTTTACATTCCGTGTATTAGTGATATCTTATGATGTTTCTTTTTCTGTGTGACTTATTTCAGTTAGAATCATCATACCTGAATCCACTCATTGTGCTGCTAAGGGCCTGATGACATAGATTTCATTGCTGAGTGATATTGCTTTGTAAGTAAATACCACAACTTCTTTATCCATTTTTCACTTTCTGCGATGTTGAACTTGTACTGTAAACGAGGTTCTTGTAAACAGAGGCGTCCCAAACTTTGGGGTGGCTGTGTCTTTTTGATTTTAATTTCCCTAAGCTATAGGACCATAAGTGGAAGTGCCCTAGGCTCTGTTGCTTTGTTTTTTAGATGTTTCAGGAAACACCATACACTTCTCCCGAGTGTCTGTTGGCAATTTACATCCCGCCCATCAGCATAACAAGGCTCCCAGTTCTCCATGGCCTGTCCTGCCTTGCTGGATTTTACACTTTTTTCAGATGGCCCTTTTGACCGGGGGGAAGTGAGACTTCATTGTAGTGCAGATTTCCTTTGCAAGCTTGCTTGGTTGGCCAAAAAGGGCGTATGCGTTTTTTCCTGAATATATTCAGGAAAAAACGCATACACCCTTTTTGGCCAAGTGCATCATTGTGGACGTTCTGCCTCTTTTCCTATGCTTTCCATGCAATTCCAGTCTACCTCCTGAAATCGGTTTCCTGCAATTCTGCCCCGCTTTCAAGTCCTCTTGGCAGCCTTACTTCAGTATATTTTTGGACGATAGCTGTCATTTATAACTCTGCAGGTTTGTGAATTACAGTGCCCCTGAGCTCCTTTCTTCAACTTGCTTTCTTTTGAGCTGGCCGCAACACCGCAGGATGGCTTCAGGCTCTAATCTGGTTCTGGGACGGCACGCTGAGCCTTTGGTTATTTCCTCTTCCTGGTGGGAAATGAGAGTTAAATTTGCCCGTCCAGACACCTCCAGCTAGTCTCTCATTGGTTCTCCCTATTCCTGTTCATCTTCCGCAGATATTGCAAACTGGGCCAAACAGGAGGTTAAAGGCGCTGACTCTCCAAGTGGGGAGAGTGTTAGTAAAGCGTCTGGAATGTTGCACCCGAGTACCAGGGGAGGAAAACTGAGACATATTTGAACACGTCTCCCGTTCACACGGTTGATCATACTCTGGGTTCCATATGCAAGTTTTAGCTGAAGGAAGAATACCTTAAACCTGGAGAGTTGAGACCCGTGTAATGGGTACCATGCAATATGACTTCAAAGGGTCTTCATTTGCTCACCGAACCTCTCCAATCCTATCACTGCTGCGTTTATGCCCCTGCACACACGCTTGATTCTCGTTTGGAGACATAGCAATCCATAGGTTTTAAGATACTTAAGAGTCAGGTACATTCTTAGGCGTTTAATATGCGGTGTTGAATCCATTTCGTTGAGCAAGGAGTAGCTCTTGTCTATTCCATATTTGGCTTAAGGAACTTTATCTGTGCTCATTTCAATCTCTGCTTTTATGCAGCACCCCAACTCACCTTTACCCTTAAGCAAGCATAAGTTGGTTTTCTAAATTTGAGTCCCTGTTCTGTTCTGTAATTCAGTTCCTGTGTAGCCAAGTTTACATTCCGTGTATTACTGATATCTTATGATGTTTCTTTTTCTGTGTGACTTATTTCAGTTAGAATCATCGTACCTGAATCCACTCATTGTGCTGCTACGGGCCTGATGACATAGATTTCACTGCTGAGTGATAGTGCATTGTACATAAGTACCACAAGTTCTTTATCCATTTTTCACTTTCTGTGATATTGAACTTGTACGGTAAACGAGGTTCTTGTAAACAGAGGCGTCCCAAAATTTGGGGTGGCTGTGTCGTTTTGATTTTAATTTCCCTAAGCTATAGGGCCATAAGTGGGAGTGCCCTAGGCTCTGTTGCTTTGTTTTTTAAATGTTTCAGGAAACACCATACACTTCTCCCGAGTGTCTGTTGGCAATTTACATCCCGCCCATCAGCATAACAAGGCTCCCAGTTCTCCATGGCCTGTCCTGCCTTTCTGGATTTTACACTTTTTTCAGATGGCCCTTTTGACCGGGGGGAAGTGAGACTTCATTGTAGTGCAGATTTCCTTTGCAAGCTTGCTTGGTTGGCCAAAAAGGGCGTATGCGTTTTTTCCTGAATATATTCAGGAAAAAACGCATACGCCCTTTTTGGCCAAGTGCATCATTGTGGACGTTCTGCCTCTTTTCCTATGCTTTCAATGCAATTCCAGTCTACCTCCTGAAATCGGTTGCCTGCAATTCTGCCCCGCTTTCAAGTCCTCTTGGCAGCCTTACTTCAGTATATTTTTGGACGATAGCTGTCATTTATAACTCTGCAGGTTTGTGAATTACAGTGGCCCTGAGCTCCTTTCTTCAACTCGCTTTCTTGTGAGCTGGCCGCAACACCGCAGGATGGCTTCAGGCCCTAATCTGGTTCCGGCATGGCACGCTGAGCCTTTGGTTATTTCCTCTTCCTGGTGGGAAATGAGAGTTAAATTTGCCCGTCCAGACACCTCCAGCTAGTCTCTCATTGGTTCTCCCTATTCCTGTTCATCTTCCGCAGAAATTGCAAACTGGGCCAAACAGGAGGTTAAAGGCGCTGACTCTCCAAGTGGGGAGAGTGTTAGTAAAGCATCTGGAATGTTGCACCCGAGTACCAGGGGAGGAAAACTGAGACATATTTGAACACGTCTCCCGTTCACACGGTTGATCATACTCTGGGTTCCACATGCATGTTTTAGCTGAAGGAAGAATACCTTAAACCTGGAGAGTTGAGACCCGTGTAATGGGTACCATGCAATATGACTTCAAAGGGTCTTCATTTGCTTACCGAACCTCTCCAATCCTATCACTGCTGCGTTTATGCCCCTGTACACCCGCTTGATTCTCTTATGGAGACATAGCAATCCATAGGTTTTAAGATACTTACTAGTCAGGTACATTCTTAGGCGTTTAATATGGGATGTTGAGTCCATTTCATTGAGCAAGGAGTAGCTCTTGTCTATTCCATATTTGGCTTAAGGAACTTTATCTGTGCTCATTTCAATCTCTGGTTTTATGCAGCACCCCAACTCACCTTTCCCCTTAAGCAAGCATAAGTTGGTTTTCTAAATTTGAGACGCTGTTCTGTTTTGGAATTCAGTTCCTGTGTAGCCAAGTTTACATTCCGTGTATTAGTGATATCTTATGATGTTTCTTTTTCTGTGTGACTTATTTCAGTTAGAATCATCATACCTGAATCCACTCATTGTGCTGCTAAGGGCCTGATGACATAGATTTCATTGCTGAGTGATATTGCTTTGTAAGTAAATACCACAACTTCTTTATCCATTTTTCACTTTCTGCGATGTTGAACTTGTACTGTACGAGAGGTTCTTGTAAACAGAGGCGTCCCAAACTTTGGGGTGGCTGTGTCTTTTTGATTTTAATTTCCCTAAGCTATAGGACCATAAGTGGAAGTGCCCTAGGCTCTGTTGCTTTGTTTTTTAGATGTTTCAGGAAACACCATACACTTCTCCCGAGTGTCTGTTGGCAATTGACATCCCGCCCATCAGCATAACAAGGCTCCCAGTTCTCCATGGCCTGTCCTGCCTTGCTGGATTTTACACTTTTATCAGATGGCCCTTTTGACCGGGGGGAAGTGAGACTTCATTGTAGTGCAGATTTCCTTTGCAAGCTTGCTTGGTTGGCCAAAAAGGGCGTATGCGTTTTTTCCTGAATATATTCAGGAAAAAACGCATACGCCCTTTTTGGCCAAGTGCATCATTGTGGACGTTCTGCCTCTTTTCCTATGCTTTCAATGCAATTCCAGTCTACCTCCTGAAATCGGTTTCCTGCAATTCTGCCCCGCTTTCAAGTCCTCTTGGCAGCCTTACTTCAGTATATTTTTGGACGATAGCTGTCATTTATAACTCTGCAGGTTTGTGAATTACAGTGCCCCTGAGCTCCTTTCTTCAACTCGCTTTCTTTTGAGCTGGCCGCAACACCGCAGGATGGCTTCAGGCTCTAATCTGGTTCCGGCACGGCACGCTGAGCCTTTGGTTATTTCCTCTTCCTGGTGGGAAATGAGAGTTAAATTTGCCCGTCCAGACACCTCCAGCTAGTCTCTCATTGGTTCTCCCTATTCCTGTTCATCTTCCGCAGAAATTGCAAACTGGGCCAAACAGGAGGTTAAAGGCGCTGACTCTCCAAGTCGGGAGAGTGTTAGTAAAGCATCTGGAATATTGCACCCAAGTACCAGGGGAGGAAAACTGAGATATATTTGAACACGTCTCCCGATCACATGGTTGATCATACTCTGGGTTCCACATGCATGTTTTAGCTGAAGGAAGAATACCTTAAACCTGTAGAGTTGAGACCCGTGTAATGGGTACCATGCAAATTGACTTCAAAGGGTCTTCATTTGCTCACCGAACCTCTCCAATCCTATCACTGCTGCCTTTATGCCCCTGCACACACGCTTGATTCTCGTTTGGAGACATAGCAATCCATAGGTTTTAAGATACTTACTAGTCAGGTACATTCTTAGGCGTTTAATATGGGGTGTTGAGTCTATTTCTTTGAGCAAGGAGTAGCTCTTGTCTATTCCATATTTGGCTTAAGGAACTTTATCTGTGCTCATTTCAATCTCTGGTTTTATGCAGCACCCCAACTCACCTTTCCCGTTAAGCAAGCATAAGTTGGTTTTCTAAATTTGAGACGCTGTTCTGTTTTGGAATTCAGTTCCTGTGTAGCCAAGTTTACATTCCGTGTATTAGTGATATCTTATGATGTTTCTTTTTCTGTGTGACTTATTTCAGTTAGAATCATCATACCTGAATCCACTCATTGTGCTGCTAAGGGCCTGATGATATAGATTTCATTGCTGAGTGATATTGCTTTGTAAGTAAATACCACAACTTCTTTATCCATTTTTCACTTTCTGCGATGTTGAACTTGTACTGTAAACGAGGTTCTTGTAAACAGAGGCGTCCCAAACTTTGGGGTGGCTGTGTCTTTTTGATTTTAATTTCCCTAAGCTATAGAACCATAAGTGGAAGTGCCCTAGGCTCTGTTGCTTTGTTTTTTAGATGTTTCAGGAAACACCATACACTTCTCCCGAGTGGCTGTTGGCAATTTACATCCCGCCCATCAGCATAACAAGGCTCCCAGTTCTCCATGGCCTGTCCTGCCTTGCTGGATTTTACACTTTTTTCAGATGGCCCTTTTGACCGGGGGGAAGTGAAACTTCATTGTAGTGCAGATTTCCTTTGCAAGCTTGCTTGGTTGGCCAAAAAGGGCGTATGCGTTTTTTCCTGAATATATTCAGGAAAAAACGCATACGCCCTTTTTGGCCAAGTGCATCATTGTGGACGTTCTGCCTCTTTTCCTATGCTTTCAATGCAATTCCAGTCTACCTCCTGAAATCGGTTTCCTGCAATTCTGCCCCGCTTTCAAGTCCTCTTGGCAGCCTTACTTCAGTATATTTTTGGACGATAGCTGTCATTTATAACTCTGCAGGTTTGTGAATTACAGTGCCCCTGAGCTCCTTTCTTCAACTTGCTTTCTTTTGAGCTGGCCGCAACACCGCAGGATGGCTTCAGGCTCTAATCTGGTTCCGGGACGGCACGCTGAGCCTTTGGTTATTTCCTCTTCCTGGTGGGAAATGAGAGTTAAATTTGCCCGTCCAGACACCTCCAGTTAGTCTCTCATTGGTTCTCCCTATTCCTTTTCATCTTCCACAGAAATTGCAAACTGGGCCAAACAGGAGGTTAAAGGCGCTGACTTTCCAAGTCGGGAGAGTGTTAGTAAAGCGTCTGGAATGTTGCACCCGAGTACCAGGGGAGGAAAACTGAGACATATTTGAACACGTCTCCCGTTCACACAGTTGATCATACTCTGGCTTCCACATGCATGTTTTAGCTGAAGGAAGAATACCTTAAACCTGTAGAGTTGAGACCCGTGTAATGGGTACCATGCAAATTGACTTCAAAGGGTCTTCATTTGCTCACCGAACCTCTCCAATCCTATCACTGCTGCGTTTATGCCCCTGTACACACGCTTGATTCTCTTTTGGAGACATAGCAATCCATAGGTTTTAAGATACTTACTAGTCAGGTACATTCTTAGGCGTTTAATATGGGGTGTTGAGTCCATTTCGTTGAGCAAGGAGTAGCTCTTGTGTATTCCATATTTGGCTTAAGGAACTTTATCTGTGCTCATTTCAATCTCTGGTTTTATGCAGCACCCCAACTCACCTTTCCCCTTAAGCAAGCATAAGTTGGTTTTCTAAATTTGAGACCCTTTTCTGTTCTGTAATTCAGTTCCTGTGTAGCCAAGTTTACATTCCGTGTATTACTGATATCTTATGATGTTTCTTTTTCTGTGTGACTTATTTCAGTTAGAATCATCATACCTGAATCCACTCATTGTGCTGCTAAGGGCCTGATGACATAGATTTCATTGCTGAGTGATATTGCTTTGTAAGTAAATACCACAACTTCTTTATCCATTTTTCACTTTCTGCGATGTTGAACTTGTACTGTAAACGAGGTTCTTGTAAACAGAGGCGTCCCAAACTTTGGGGTGGCTGTGTCTTTTTGATTTTAATTTCCCTAAGCTATAGGACCATAAGTGGAAGTGCCCTAGGCTCTGTTGCTTTGTTTTTTAGATGTTTCAGGAAACACCATACACTTCTCCCGAGTGTCTGTTGGCAATTTACATCCCGCCCATCAGCATAACAAGGCTCCCAGTTCTCCATGGCCTGTCCTGCCTTGCTGGATTTTACACTTTTTTCAGATGGCCCTTTTGACCGGGGGGAAGTGAGACTTCATTGTAGTGCAGATTTCCTTTGCAAGCTTGCTTGGTTGGCCAAAAAGGGCGTATGCGTTTTTTCCTGAATATATTCAGGAAAAAACGCATACGCCCTTTTTGGCCAAGTGCATCATTGTGGACGTTCTGCCTCTTTTCCTATGCTTTCAATGCAATTCCAGTCTACCTCCTGAAATCGGTTTCCTGCAATTCTGCCCCGCTTTCAAGTCCTCTTGGCAGCCTTACTTCAGTATATTTTTGGACGATAGCTGTCATTTATAACTCTGCAGGTTTGTGAATTACAGTGCCCCTGAGCTCCTTTCTTCAACTTGCTTTCTTTTGAGCTGGCCGCAACACCGCAGGATGGCTTCAGGCTCTAATCTGGTTCCGGGACGGCACGCTGAGCCTTTGGTTATTTCCTCTTCCTGGTGGGAAATGAGAGTTAAATTTGCCCGTCCAGACACCTCCAGCTAGTCTCTCATTGGTTCTCCCTATTCCTGTTCATCTTCCGCAGATATTGCAAACTGGGCCAAACAGGAGGTTAAAGGCGCTGACTCTCCAAGTGGGGAGAGTGTTAGTAAAGCGTCTGGAATGTTGCACCCGAGTACCAGGGTAGGAAAACTGAGACATATTTGAACACGTCTCCCGTTCACACGGTTGATCATACTCTGGGTTCCATATGCAAGTTTTAGCTGAAGGAAGAATACCTTAAACCTGGAGAGTTGAGACCCGTGTAATGGGTACCATGCAATATGACTTCAAAGGGTCTTCATTTGCTCACCGAACCTCTCCAATCCTATCACTGCTGCGTTTATGCCCCTGCACACACGCTTGATTCTCGTTTGGAGACATAGCAATCCATAGGTTTTAAGATACTTAAGAGTCAGGTACATTCTTAGGCGTTTAATATGCGGTGTTGAATCCATTTCGTTGAGCAAGGAGTAGCTCTTGTCTATTCCATATTTGGCTTAAGGAACTTTATCTGTGCTCATTTCAATCTCTGCTTTTATACAGCACCCCAACTCACCTTTACCCTTAAGCAAGCATAAGTTGGTTTTCTAAATTTGAGTCCCTGTTCTGTTCTGTAATTCAGTTCCTGTGTAGCCAAGTTTACATTCCGTGTATTACTGATATCTTATGATGTTTCTTTTTCTGTGTGACTTATTTCAGTTAGAATCATCGTACCTGAATCCACTCATTGTGCTGCTACGGGCCTGATGACATAGATTTCACTGCTGAGTGATACTGCATTGTACATAAGTACCACAAGTTCTTTATCCATTTTTCACTTTCTGTGATATTGAACTTGTACGGTAAACGAGGTTCTTGTAAACAGAGGCGTCCCAAACTTTGGGGTGGCTGTGTCGTTTTGATTTTAATTTCCCTAAGCTATAGGGCCATAAGTGGGAGTGCCCTAGGCTCTGTTGCTTTGTTTTTTAGATGTTTCAGGAAACACCATACACTTCTCCCGAGTGTCTGTTGGCAATTTACATCCCGCCCATCAGCATAACAAGGCTCCCAGTTCTCCATGGCCTGTCCTGCCTTTCTGGATTTTACACTTTTTTCAGATGGCCCTTTTGACCGGGGGGAAGTGAGACTTCATTGTAGTGCAGATTTCCTTTGCAAGCTTGCTTGGTTGGCCAAAAAGGGCGTATGCGTTTTTTCCTGAATATATTCAGGAAAAAACGCATACGCCCTTTTTGGCCAAGTGCATCATTGTGGACGTTCTGCCTCTTTTCCTATGTTTTCAATGCAATTCCAGTCTACCTCCTGAAATCGGTTGCCTGCAATTCTGCCCCGCTTTCAAGTCCTCTTGGCAGCCTTACTTCAGTATATTTTTGGACGATAGCTGTCATTTATAACTCTGCAGGTTTGTGAATTACAGTGGCCCTGAGCTCCTTTCTTCAACTCGCTTTCTTGTGAGCTGGCCGCAACACCGCAGGATGGCTTCAGGCCCTAATCTGGTTCCGGCATGGCACGCTGAGCCTTTGGTTATTTCCTCTTCCTGGTGGGAAATGAGAGTTAAATTTGCCCGTCCAGACACCTCCAGCTAGTCTCTCATTGGTTCTCCCTATTCCTGTTCATCTTCCGCAGAAATTGCAAACTGGGCCAAACAGGAGGTTAAAGGCGCTGACTCTCCAAGTGGGGAGAGTGTTAGTAAAGCATCTGGAATGTTGCACCCGAGTACCAGGGGAGGAAAACTGAGACATATTTGAAGACGTCTCCCGTTCACACGGTTGATCATACTCTGGGTTCCACATGCATGTTTTAGCTGAAGGAAGAATACCTTAAACCTGTAGAGTTGAGACCCGTGTAATGGGTACCATGCAATATGACTTCAAAGGGTCTTCATTTGCTTACCGAACCTCTCCAATCCTATCACTGCTGCGTTTATGCCCCTGTACACCCGCTTCATTCTCTTATGGAGACATAGCAATCCATAGGTTTTAGGATACTTACTAGTCAGGTACATTCTTAAGCGTTTAATATGGGGTGTTGAGTCCATTTCGTTGAGCAAGGAGTAGCACTTGTCTATTCCATATTTGGCTTAAGGAACTTTATCTGTGCTCATTTCAATCTCTGGTTTTATGCAGCACCCCAACTCACCTTTCCCGTTAAGCAAGCATAAGTTGGTTTTCTAAATTTGAGACCCTGTTCTGTTTTGGAATTGACTTCCTGTGTAGCCAAGTTTACATTCCGTGTATTACTGATATCTTATGATGTTTCTTTTTCTGTGTGACTTATTTCAGTTAGAATCATCGTACCTGAATCCACTCATTATGCTGCTACGGGCCTGATGACATAGATTTCATTGCTGAGTGATACTGCATTGTACGTAAGTAGCACAAGTTCTTTATCCATTTTTCACTTTCTGTGATAGAGAACTTGTACGGTAAACGAGGTTCTTGTAAACAGAGGCGTCCCAAACATTGGGGTGGATGTGTCTTTTTGATTTTAATTTCCCTAAGCTATAGGACCATAAGTGAAAGTGCCCTAGGCTCTGTTGCTTTGTTTCTTAGATGTTTCAGGAAACACCATACACTTCTCCCGAGTGTCTGTTGGCAATTTACATCCCGCCCATCAGCATACCAAGGCTCCCAGTTCTCCATGGCCTGTCCTGCCTTTCTGGATTTTACACTTTTTTCAGATGGCCCTTTTGACCGGGGGGAAGTGAGACTTCATTGTAGTGCAGATTTCCTTTGCAAGCTTGCTTGGTTGGCCAAAAAGGGCGTATGCGTTTTTTCCTGAATATATTCAGGAAAAAACGCATACGCCCTTTTTGGCCAAGTGCATCATTGTGGACGTTCTACCTCTTTTCCTATGCTTTCAATGCAATTCCAGTCTACCTCCTGAAATCGGTTTCCTGCAATTCTGCCCCGCTTTCAAGTCCTCTTGGCAGCCTTACTTCAGTATATTTATGGAAGATAGTTGTCATTTATAACTCTGCAGGTTTGTGAATTACAGTGCCCCTGAGCTCCTTTCTTCAACTCCCTTTCTTGTGAGCTGGCCGCAACACCGCAGGATGGCTTCAGGCCCTAATCTGGTTCCGGCACGGCACGCTTAGCCTTTGGTTATTTCCTCTTCCTGGTGGGAAATGAGAGTTAAATTTGCCCGTCCAGACACCTCCAGCTGGTCTCTCATTGGTTCTCGCTATTCCTGTTCATCTTCCGCAGAAATTGCAAACTGGGCCAAACAGGAGGTTAAAGGCGCTGACTCTCCAAGTGGGGAGAGTGTTAGTAAAGCGTCTGGAATGTTGCACCCGAGTACCAGGGTACGAAAACTGAGACATATTTGAACACGTCTCCCGTTCACACGGTTGATCATACTCTGGGTTCCACATGCATGTTTTAGCTGAAGGAAGAATACCTTAAACCTGGGTAGTTGAGACCCGTGGAACGGGTACCATGCAATATGACTTCAAAGGGTCTTCATTTGCTCACCGAACCTCTCCAATCCTATCACTGCTGCGTTTATGTCCCTGTACACATGCTTGATTCTCTTTCGGAGACATAGCAATCCATAGGTTTTAAGATACTTAAGAGTCAGGTACATTCTTAGGCGTTTAATATGCTGTGTTGAGTCCATTTCGTTGAGCAAGGAGTAGCTCTTGTCTATTCCATATTTGGCTTAAGGAACTTTATCTGTGCTCATTTCAATCTCTGGTTTTATGCACCACCACAACTCACCTTTACCCTTAAACAAGCATAAGTTGGTTTTCTAAATTTGGGACCCTGTTCTCTTCTGTAATTCAGTTCCTGTGTAGCCAAGTTTACATTCCGTGTATTACTGATATCTTATGATGTTTCTTTTTCTGTGTGACTTATTTCAGTTAGAATCATCGTACCTGAATCCACTCATTGTGCTGCTAAGGGCCTGATGACATAGATTTCACTGCTGAGTGATACTGCATTGTACGTAAGTACCACAAGTTCTTTATCCATTTTTCACTTTCTGTGATATTGAACTTGTACGGTAAACGAGGTTCTTGTAAACAGAGGCGTCCCAAACTTTGGGGTGGCTGTGTCTTTTTGATTTTAAGTTCCCTAAGCTATAGGACCATAAGTGGAAGTGCCCTAGGCTCTGTTGCTTTGTTTTTTAGATGTTTCAGGAAACACCATACACTTCTCCCGAGTGTCTGTTGGCAATTTACATCCCGCCCATCAGCATAACAAGGCTCCCAGTTCTCCATGGCCTGTCCTGCCTTTCTGGATTTTACACTTTTTTCAGATGGCCCTTTTGACCGGGGGGAAGTGAGACTTCATTGTAGTGCAGATTTCCTTTGCAAGCTTGCTTGGTTGGCCAAAAAGGGCGTATGCGTTTTTTCCTGAATATATTCAGGAAAAAACGCATATGCCCTTTTTGACCAAGTGCATCACTGTGGACGTTCTGCCTCTTTTCCTATGCTTTCAATGCAATTCCAGTCTACCTCCTGAAATCGGTTTCCTGCAATTCTGCCCCGCTTTCAAGTCCTCTTGGCAGCCTTACTTCAGTATATTTTTGGACGATAGTTGTCATTTATAACTCTGCAGTTTTGTGAATTACAGTGCCCCTGAGCTCCTTTCTTCAACTCGCTTTCTTGTGAGCTGGCCGCAACACCGCAGGATGGCTTCAGGCTCTAATCTGGTTCCGGCTCGTCACGCTGAGCCTTTGGTTATTTCCTCTTCCTGGTGGGAAATGAGAGTTAAATTTGCCCGCCCAGACACCTCCAGCTAGTCTCTCATTGGTTCTCCCTATTCCTGTTCATCTTCCGCAGAAATTGCAAACTGGGCCAAACAGGAGGTTAAAGGCGCTGACTCTCCAAGTCAGGAGAGTGTTAGTAAAGCATCTGGAATGTTGCACCCGAGTACCAGGGGAGGAAAACTGAGACATATTTGAACACGTCTCCCGTTCACACAGTTGATCATACTCTGGGTTCCACATGCATGTTTTAGCTGAAGGAAGAATACCTTAAACCTGGAGAGTTGAGACCCGTGTAATTGGTACCATGCAATATGACTTCAAAGGGTCTTCATCTGCTCACCGAACCTCTCCAATCCTATCACTGCTGCGTTTATGCCCCTGTACACACGCTTGATTCTCTTTTGGAGACATAGCAATCCATAGGTTTTAAGATACTTACTAGTCAGGTACATTCTTAGGTGTTTAATATGGGATGTTGAGTCCATTTCGTTGAGCAAGGAGTAGCTCTTGTCTATTCCATATTTGGCTTAAGGAACTTTATCTGTGCTCATTTCAATCTCTGGTTTTATGCAGCACCCCAACTCACCTTTCCCCTTAAGCAAGCATAAGTTGGTTTTCTAAATTTGAGACGCTGTTCTGTTTTGGAATTCAGTTCCTGTGTAGCCAAGTTTACATTCCGTGTATTAGTGATATCTTATGATGTTTCTTTTTCTGTGTGACTTATTTCAGTTAGAATCATCATACCTGAATCCACTCATTGTGCTGCTAAGGGCCTGATGACATAGATTTCATTGCTGAGTGATATTGCTTTGTAAGTAAATACCACAACTTCTTTATCCATTTTTCACTTTCTGCGATGTTGAACTTGTACTGTAAACGAGGTTCTTGTAAACAGAGTCGTCCCAAACTTTGGGGTGGCTGTGTCTTTTGAATTTAATTTCCCTAAGCTATAGGACCATAAGTGGAAGTGCCCTAGGCTCTGTTGCTTTGTTTTTTAGATGTTTCAGGAAACACCATACACTTCTCCCGAGTGTCTGTTGGCAATTTACATCCCGCCCATCAGCATAACAAGGCTCCCAGTTCTCCATGGCCTGTCCTGCCTTGCTGGATTTTACACTTTTTTCAGATGGCCCTTTTGACCGGGGGAAAGTGAGACTTCATTGTAGTGCAGATTTCCTTTGCAAGCTTGCTTGGTTGGCCAAAAAGGGCGTATGCGTTTTTTCCTGAATATATTCAGGAAAAAACGCATACGCCCTTTTTGGCCAAGTGCATCATTGTGGACGTTCTGCCTCTTTTCCTATGCTTTCAATGCAATTCCAGTCTACCTCCTGAAATCGGTTTCCTGCAATTCTGCCCCGCTTTCAAGTCCTCTTGGCAGCCTTACTTCAGTATATTTTTGGACGATAGCTGTCATTTATAACACTGCAGGTTTGTGAATTACAGTGCCCCTGAGCTCCTTTCTTCAACTCACTTTCTTTTGAGCTGGCCGCAACACCGCAGGATGGCTTCAGGCCCTAATCTGGTTCCGGCACGGCACGCTGAGCCTTTGGTTATTTCCTCTTCCTGGTGGGAAATGAAAGTTAAATTTGCCTGCCCAGACACCTCCAGCTAGTCTCTCATTGGTTCTCCCTATTCCTGTTCATATTCCGCAGAAATTGCAAACTGGGCCAAACAGGAGGTTAAAGGCGCTGACTCTCCTAGTCGGGAGAGTGTTAGTAAAGCATCTGGAATGTTGCACCCGAGTACCAGGGGAGGAAAACTGAGACATATTTGAACATGTCTCCCGTTCACACTGTTGATCATACTCTGGGTTCCACATGCATGTTTTAGCTGAAGGAAGAATACCTTAAACCTGGAGAGTTGAGACCCGTGTAATGGGTACCATGCAATATGACTTCAAAGGGTCTTCATCTGCTCACCGAACCTCTCCAATCCTATCACTGCTGCGTTTATGCCCCTGTACACACGCTTGATTCTCTTATGGAGACATAGCAATCCATAGGTTTTAAGATACTTACTAGTCAGGTACATTCTTAGGCGTTTAATATGGGATGTTGAGTCCATTTCGTTGAGCAAGGAGTAGCTCTTGTCTATTCCATATTTGGCTTAAGGAACTTTATCTGTGCTCATTTCAATCTCTTGTTTTATGCAGCACCCCAACTCACCTTTCCCCTTAAGCAAGCATAAGTTGGTTTTCTAAATTTGAGACGCTGTTCTGTTTTGGAATTCAGTTCCTGTGTAGCCAAGTTTACATTCCGTGTATTAGTGATATCTTATGATGTTTCTTTTTCTGTGTGACTTATTTCAGTTAGAATCATCATACCTGAATCCACTCATTGTGCTGCTAAGGGCCTGATGACATAGATTTCATTGCTGAGTGATATTGCTTTGTAAGTAAATACCACAACTTCTTTATCCATTTTTCACTTTCTGCGATGTTGAACTTGTACTGTAAACGAGGTTCTTGTAAACAGAGGCGTCCCAAACATTGGGGTGGCTGTGTCTTTTTGATTTTAATTTCCCTAAGCTATAGGACCATAAGTGGAAGTGCCCTAGGCTCTGTTGCTTTGTTTTTTAGATGTTTCAGGAAACACCATACACTTCTCCCGAGTGTCTGTTGACAATTTACATCCCGCCCATCAGCATAACAAGGCTCCCAGTTCTCCATGGCCTGTCCTGCCTTGCTGGATTTTACACTTTTTTCAGATGGCCCTTTTGACCGGGGGGAAGTGAGACTTCATTGTAGTGCAGATTTCCTTTGCAAGCTTGCTTGGTTGGCCAAAAAGGGCGTATGCGTTTTTTCCTGAATATATTCAGGAAAAAACGCATACGCCCTTTTTGGCCAAGTGCATCATTGTGGACGTTCTGCCTCTTTTCCTATGCTTTCAATGCAATTCCAGTCTACCTCCTGAAATCGGTTTCCTGCAATTCTGCTCCGCCTTTCAAGTCCTCTTGGCAGCCTTACTTCAGTATATTTTTGGACGATAGCTGTCATTTATAACACTGCAAGTTTGTGAATTACAGTGCCCCTGAGCTCCTTTCTTCAACTCACTTTCTTTTCAGCTGGCCGCAACACCGCAGGATGGCTTCAGGCTCTAATCTGGTTCCGGCACGGCACGCTGAGCCTTTGGTTATTTCCTCTTCCTGGTGGGAAATGAGAGTTAAATTTGCCCGTCCAGACACCTCCAGCTAGTCTCTCATTGGTTCTCCCTATTCCTGTTCATCTTCCGCAGAAATTGCAAACTGGGCCAAACAGGAGGTTAAAGGCGCTGACTCTCCAAGTCGGGAGAGTGTTAGTAAAGCATCTGGAATGTTGCACCCGAGTACCAGGGGAGGAAAACTGAGACATATTTGAACACGTCTCCCGTTCACACGGTTGATCATACTCTGGGTTCCACATGCATGTTTTAGCTGAAGGAAGAATACCTTAAACCTAGAGAGTTGAGACCCGTGTAATGGGTACCATGCAATATGAATTCAAAGGGTCTTCATCTGCTCACCGAACCTCTCCAATCCTATCACTGCTGCGTTTATGCCCCTGTACACACGCTTGATTCTCTTTTGGAGACATAGCAATCCATAGGTTTTAAGATACTTACTAGTCAGGTACATTCTTAGGCGTTTAATATGGGATGTTGAGTCCATTTCGTTGAGCAAGGAGTAGCTCTTGTCTATTCCATATTTGGCTTAAGGAACTTTATCTGTGCTCATTTCAATCTCTGGTTTTATGCAGCACCCCAACTCACCTTTCCCCTTAAGCAAGCATAAGTTGGTTTTCTAAATTTGAGACGCTGTTCTGTTTTGGAATTCAGTTCCTGTGTAGCCAAGTTTACATTCCGTGTATTAGTGATATCTTATGATGTTTCTTTTTCTGTGTGACTTATTTCAGTTAGAATCATCATACCTGAATCCACTCATTGTGCTGCTAAGGGCCTGATGACATAGATTTCATTGCTGAGTGATATTGCTTTGTAAGTAAATACCACAACTTCTTTATCCATTTTTCACTTTCTGCGATGTTGAACTTGTACTGTAAACGAGGTTCTTGTAAACAGAGGCGTCCCAAACTTTGGGGTGGCTGTGTCTTTTTGATTTTCATTTCCCTAAGCTATAGGACCATAAGTGGAAGTGCCCTAGGCTCTGTTGCTTTGTTTTTTAGATGTTTCAGGAAACACCATACACTTCTCCCGAGTGTCTGTTGGCAATTTACATCCCGCCCATCAGCATAACAAGGCTCCCAGTTCTCCATGGCCTGTCCTGCCTTGCTGGATTTTACACTTTTTTCAGATGGCCCTTTTGACCGGGGGAAAGTGAGACTTCATTGTAGTGCAGATTTCCTTTGCAAGCTTGCTTGGTTGGCCAAAAAGGGCGTATGCGTTTTTTCCTGAATATATTCAGGAAAAAACGCATACGCCCTTTTTGGCCAAGTGCATCATTGTGGACGTTCTGCCTCTTTTCCTATGCTTTCAATGCAATTCCAGTCTACCTCCTGAAATCGGTTTCCTGCAATTCTGCCCCGCTTTCAAGTCCTCTTGGCAGCCTTACTTCAGTATATTTTTGGACGATAGCTGTCATTTATAACACTGCAGGTTTGTGAATTACAGTGCCCCTGAGCTCCTTTCTTCAACTCACTTTCTTTTGAGCTGGCCGCAACACCGCAGGATGGCTTCAGGCCCTAATCTGGTTCCGGCACGGCACGCTGAGCCTTTGGTTATTTCCTCTTCCTGGTGGGAAATGAAAGTTAAATTTGCCTGCCCAGACACCTCCAGCTAGTCTCTCATTGGTTCTCCCTATTCCTGTTCATATTCCGCAGAAATTGCAAACTGGGCCAAACAGGAGGTTAAAGGCGCTGACTCTCCTAGTCGGGAGAGTGTTAGTAAAGCATCTGGAATGTTGCACCCGAGTACCAGGGGAGGAAAACTGAGACATATTTGAACATGTCTCCCGTTCACACGGTTGATCATACTCTGGGTTCCACATGCATGTTTTAGCTGAAGGAAGAATACCTTAAACCTGGAGAGTTGAGACCCGTGTAATGGGTACCATGCAATATGACTTCAAAGGGTCTTCATCTGCTCACCGAACCTCTCCAATCCTATCACTGCTGCGTTTATGCCCCTGTACACACGCTTGATTCTCTTATGGAGACATAGCAATCCATAGGTTTTAAGATACTTACTAGTCAGGTACATTCTTAGGCGTTTAATATGGGATGTTGAGTCCATTTCGTTGAGCAAGGAGTAGCTCTTGTCTATTCCATATTTGGCTTAAGGAACTTTATCTGTGCTCATTTCAATCTCTTGTTTTATGCAGCACCCCAACTCACCTTTCCCCTTAAGCAAGCATAAGTTGGTTTTCTAAATTTGAGACGCTGTTCTGTTTTGGAATTCAGTTCCTGTGTAGCCAAGTTTACATTCCGTGTATTAGTGATATCTTATGATGTTTCTTTTTCTGTGTGACTTATTTCAGTTAGAATCATCATACCTGAATCCACTCATTGTGCTGCTAAGGGCCTGATGACATAGATTTCATTGCTGAGTGATATTGCTTTGTAAGTAAATACCACAACTTCTTTATCCATTTTTCACTTTCTGCGATGTTGAACTTGTACTGTAAACGAGGTTCTTGTAAACAGAGGCGTCCCAAACATTGGGGTGGCTGTGTCTTTTTGATTTTAATTTCCCTAAGCTATAGGACCATAAGTGGAAGTGCCCTAGGCTCTGTTGCTTTGTTTTTTAGATGTTTCAGGAAACACCATACACTTCTCCCGAGTGTCTGTTGACAATTTACATCCCGCCCATCAGCATAACAAGGCTCCCAGTTCTCCATGGCCTGTCCTGCCTTGCTGGATTTTACACTTTTTTCAGATGGCCCTTTTGACCGGGGGGAAGTGAGACTTCATTGTAGTGCAGATTTCCTTTGCAAGCTTGCTTGGTTGGCCAAAAAGGGC